>NW_028253802.1:0-210000 GCF_964263255.1 Lissotriton vulgaris
GAGCCCGGCGCTAAGAAGGGGAGGCGTCGGGACGCAGTCCAATAGCGAGCTTGGATTAAAACGAGGCTTGGGAAGCAAGCCTCGCGTAGTCGCGTGAAGAACTCTGTCACGCGTTACTTGGGAGGCAGAGCAGTCAGTGCGCCTGCGCGTACAACGATTGAGTGTCAGCCAGAACGAGGCTTGACACGCAAGCTGGACGCCGGCATTCGGAACGAGGCTTGCACCATGTAAACAAACAAACGGACCGGCTCAAGGGGACATGCATCAGAGGTCCGCTATGTTGCAGTGTTAAAAATAGGCAATTACGAAAACATTAACACTGATGGAGGATTTAAGTTCATTAGCTGATTGATGATATACCAGACAAAGTCATAGGGTATCTACTATCTATGATTCCATATGGGAGAGAATGGGTTATGCCCACAGATAATTGTGTACTATGGGATGAAACACAGGGGTACACAAAGTCGGTATGGGTGATGAGTGGCTATCACCATGAGAGGGTATTTAGAAGGTGTTGGTGTAGTCATGGAAGTCGCAAAATTTGGCGATCTCATTAGCCGGGAAAGTACAATCAAGGCAGTTGGAAAGAGATACTATTTAAGAACGCTGGCCCAAGGTATTTGGTCATTAAGACCTTCATTGTGTGTGTTGAGTCTGTAGACCCAGCGTTGCTCTTTTTCGAACAGGATATTGTCTCTATTCCTGGGGTTGTTGACCTGTTCGATTACCGTCCAGAACATGTCATTGGGGGTATGATTAGCTTGCAGGAAATGTTCGCTGAGTTTTGTCGTTACTTTCTTACAGCGAACATTGCTGCGATGTTCGCCAATGCGTGTCTTAACTTTCCGAGTTGTCATGCCTACATATCTTTTTGCACACGGGCAGGTGATCAGATAAACCACATGGGTGGAATTGCAGTTAGTGTGAGACCTCTGTGTCCATACTTTCCCCGGTTCCAAATTTAACTGTTTAGTGTGAGTGGTCAGATGACAGACACTGCAGTCAGTGCAAGGAAAGTGTCCAGTTACGGGGGGTAAATTCCACGGTACAGTCACAGATCTGATAAGTGATGATTGACTTGCTATGGGCCTTGTATGTACCAGGGCATCCTTAATACTCCTGCCCTTTTTAAAGGAAAACAATGGTTTCTCCCAGTTACCAATGCTACTGGTGATAATTCTCCAATTTTTGTTTATTGACTTTTTTACATTGTCTGATAGTGTGCTATATGTTGTGACACACGTCAAAGGGATCTCTGTGTCCAATTTTTCGTTCTCTTCCAGAAGGGCTTCCCGGGGTTGGTTCCGGGCCCTGAGCTGCCCTTTATTTAGGATACCTTGAGGATAGCCTCTTTGTTTCAATTTGACAGTTAGGTCCTCTGCCTGTCTTTTGTAGTCCGTAGTACTACTGCAGTTCCTTCTAAGGCGGAGATATTGCCCGTAGGGCAGGTTCTCACGTAGTGGTCTAGGGTGAAAGCTACTGAATTGTAGAAGGTTGTTCCTCGCTGTAGGTTTGTGATGGGTCACAGTAGTGAGAGCTGTCCCATTGATCTTAATCACCACATCCAGAAAGACTATTGATTCTTTGCTGTAGTTGTTTGTGAATTTTAAATAAGGGTCAAGAGTGTTGACCCAGCTTAAGAATTCAGTAAGTTTGTCTTCAGTGCCCGTCCATAGTATGAGAATATCATCTATGTACCTCTTCCATAGGCCTATGGAGGAGGCAAACGGGTTCGAAGGGGGCAGAATATGTTTAGTCTCGAAATCGTACACGTACAGCCCCGCTACGCTTGGAGCGAAGGTACTGCCCATAGATGTCCCTGTGCATTGGAGGTACAGTTGTCCCTTGTACTCAAAATAATTTTCTTTTAGTGCCATCCTTGCACATTGTAGAATGAACGCCTTAGGTGTGACATATTCCCAAGTCACTGTGTCCAGTGCTTGTGCCAGTACCCGTAATGTTTCTTCTTGCGGGATACTAGTGTATAGACTCTCTATGTCCATAGTGACTAAGATGACTGAGTCTGGTTCGAAAGAGATGTCAGTCAGTAGCCTGAGAAGGCTTTTAGTATCCTTTAGATATGTGCTGGAGTTTTGTACTATTGGCTTCAGGTAGTGGTCGCAGAATGTAGATAGCGGTTCGAGTACTGAGCCAATGCCAGACACTATGGGGCGTCCGGGTGGCGGTAATCTATTCTTGTGAGTTTTTGGCAGTGTATAAAAATAAGGGATTGTTGGCCCCCCTGCCGTGAGAAATGCCGCCTCATGAGCTGAGATATGTTCATTCAACTCAGCCTCCTGAACAATGGTGGATATTCGTGCTTTCATGTCAGCAGTTGGATCTGTATTGAGGAGGGTGTAATTGGTTCTGTCATTAAGGAGGGACAGGCATGCATCATCGTAGTCTTTGCTGTCCTGAATGACGATTCCACCGCCCTTATCGGGCATATCTGTGGGCATAACCCATTCTCTCCCATATGGAATCATAGATAGTAGATACCCTATGACTTTGTCTGGTATATCATCAATCAGCTAATGAACTTAAATCCTCCATCAGTGTTAATGTTTTCGTAATTGCCTATTTTTAACACTGCAACATAGCGGACCTCTGATGCATGTCCCCTTGAGCCGGTCCGTTTGTTTGTTTACATGGTGCAAGCCTCGTTCCGAATGCCGGCGTCCAGCTTGCGTGTCAAGCCTCGTTCTGGCTGACACTCAATCGTTGTACGCGCAGGCGCACTGACTGCTCTGCCTCCCAAGTAACGCGTGACAGAGTTCTTCACGCGACTACGCGAGGCTTGCTTCCCAAGCCTCGTTTTAATCCAAGCTCGCTATTGGACTGCGTCCCGACGCCTCCCCTTCTTAGCGCCGGGCTCGTCCCTCGCTCGTGATCCACGAGATCCAGCGGGGACAGCTAGGTGCCGAGAGGGTGCTGAGCGTTGCGGGCGTATGTACAAGCGACCAGACTTCAGTATAAGATAAGTGTTTGAGTGTGAGCTTCTGCCTACCATTCTTAATCTCCCCTCTGTGTGTGTGTCCATTTTTACCCTGACAGGGTGTGCCATTGTCGCTCCCACCCCCCCTCTGAATCTATGGGGCGTGGTTCACACTGAATACAAGTGAGGACTTGCCACCGTTTTTACTATTAGTGTGTCACCTTAAGCTCTCAATTTCACGGCCAGCAGGGCTGCGCATTAATTTTACGCAGTCTTGTTATAACTACATTCACCCTTCGGGTATTTTCCCCGATACCTTTTTCATAGGTAATGTTACTACTTTGGACAGCCTACTGGGCTGCCCACACGGCCGTACTTAGCACTGCAAGCCCACGTGGCATTTACCACTCCATTCTATAAAGCGCCAGGTCACAATACCTTGGCCCTAGTTGAGGCCCCTTACCACCGTCTAAGGGCACAACTTCCATGTTATAACGTGATCTTCCCATACTGACCACGGCCATTGATAGGTCAGATAGCACGTACCACGCCACACCTAAAGTTGCATGGCAAAACCGTGATCATCAATGACCATCTGCTCATTTGTATGTTTCGTGTCTTGTCTGTCTGTCTGTCTTTTACCTACCTGCAGACTTTTGGGCTCCTCGCAACTGAGGCAAATCCCCAGCCTTTGGTTTGTATTTTCACGCACTTTTTTACACATAGTGCCACTGTTTTTAACTTTCACACCTACAGCAGGGTAGGCCTTAGCGCGCTTATACCTGTTGAGGTAACACCTACTGACTGGTCCTGACGAAAGCCCTGTAAACTCACACACTTTAAGGGCAGAAACATGTTGACCTTCCCCTAACAGGGAAACACCTGTATTTGTTGTGGATAGTTTCCCTGCACATAGTCTTAATTTTAATATGTCAAGTTGACCAGCGAATAAATGATTTTTTGGGACAACCTCTGACATTTTTAACTACACCTTCTTTTTCACACTCACTCTCACAACAACCCGCTCCGCAGTCTCCTGGCGTCGTAGCACACTCGGGAGGTACTCGATCTCCCGAGTGGACCCGATGATGAAGCATGTCACCACTAGGGTGAGTGAGGGTTTCTTGAAGAAATAATTTGTTTTTTCTAGAAAGTTAGCCCAGTGTATTGACCAACCACAGCTGGCCTCATACTATTACGTGCTATCCAGATCACACCCACGTCTCACTGACAGTCACTCTTCCTTTGTTTATTTATCTATTGATTGGGGACTAAGAGTGCCTCTGAACCCTGTCTCTCCCTTTGTTGATCGATATTCAGCTGCACACAGCAGTGAGAGTTTTTATCTTTCCCTTTTTCTCTTTGATTCCATTAAAAGAATCATAGATACAACCACGTGTATCTAAAGAAACCAAAAATGGCAACACCTATACCTAACCTGGGTTTAACTTTCACCACGGAGGAGATAGTCGAACTACTGGCAGACCCAAACATCTTTGCAGATCCAGCAGTAGCCCAAGCAGTATCACACACAGCTGAATGGGAACAACTGACAGAAATAAAACGTGACAGAATTAGAACCATATTACATGGTACAATTCTGAAACAATACCTTACCTCTAACTCAGCCCCAAAAGGGCTGTTGGTCACCAATGCTCCTAGAATATTCTTAAACGATGCCACCTTTAGAAGGGATTGGGCCATGATTGCATGGCACTGCACAAGGGACTGGCTAGTGCTGATCATAAAAACAGCACTACGCCTATCAGAAACTCTACAAATTGAGATCCAACAGACAGAAGCCCAGTTCAAAACTACTATAACTGGATATAAAAAAAAGTTGGACGAAATCAACAGAGATCTTGTGGAATACAAAGACAACTTGATGCAAGCAAAACTAACAAAGTTCCAAAAGGATCTAAAAAAATTTAAATTTGAAAGCGTTTACCCTTACTCCGATCCTAACTATAGTATACCTAAAAAGGATTCCAATAAATCTGACGATTCAGACAGCCATTCGTCCAGTGGCAGCTCCATGAGCAACCAGAGCCCAAAACAAAGAGGACGCAGAGGGGGTAGAGGCAGGTTTAATTACCCTACCCAACAACCAAGGTGGCAGAACTATGGACAACCAAATAATGGTCCTCCACCCATGTTCTACCAACAACCCCAGTTCCCAATGATGAACTGGAACCCCTACATGCAACCCCCCTTTCCTCAGAACCACCCACCCATGCCTTTTTTAGGGAGAGGCGGGCGGGGACGGGGACGGGGACGGAGCAGAGGAACCACACAAGTGACCTGGGAGGACGAAGACTCAGTGGGGAAACACACTCGCAGTCACACAGCCAGCACGAGTGCAATCTAAGTCTCGTAACAAACCTCTCAAAGAAAATTCTGACACCAGAGGAAACAAAAGTCCTAGAGAGGGGCCTAGGGTTTGTCCCTACCTCACGTCCGGACAAATTTCGACTCCATTGCGAGCTAGCACAATTCTTCCGAAAACTCAAACTCAAGGCGTTTTTTGAGTCCAAAGAACAGCCCGAAACCCATGAACAGGAGTTTGATACAACATTCAGACCTAAATCTACCTTCATGCCACCACCACATTCCATACCAGCCGCAATCACAACCTTTGAACAGGCGGTCACAAAAGATCTGGAAGCCCTAGAAAACCCCAAACGGTACAACAACTTTTCGGCGGCGGAACACAAAGCCCTCGAGAACTTGAAAAATGACAAAGACATCGTCATTAAACCCGCCGATAAGGGCGGTGGAATCGTCATTCAGGACAGCAAAGACTACGATGATGCATGCCTGTCCCTCCTTAATGACAGAACCAATTACACCCTCCTCAATACAGATCCAACTGCTGACATGAAAGCACGAATATCCACCATTGTTCAGGAGGCTGAGTTGAATGAACATATCTCAGCTCATGAGGCGGCATTTCTCACGGCAGGGGGGCCAACAATCCCTTATTTTTATACACTGCCAAAAACTCACAAGAATAGATTACCGCCACCCGGACGCCCCATAGTGTCTGGCATTGGCTCAGTACTCGAACCGCTATCTACATTCTGCGACCACTACCTGAAGCCAATAGTACAAAACTCCAGCACATATCTAAAGGATACTAAAAGCCTTCTCAGGCTACTGACTGACATCTCTTTCGAACCAGACTCAGTCATCTTAGTCACTATGGACATAGAGAGTCTATACACTAGTATCCCGCAAGAAGAAACATTACGGGTACTGGCACAAGCACTGGACACAGTGACTTGGGAATATGTCACACCTAAGGCGTTCATTCTACAATGTGCAAGGATGGCACTAAAAGAAAATTATTTTGAGTACAAGGGACAACTGTACCTCCAATGCACAGGGACATCTATGGGCAGTACCTTCGCTCCAAGCGTAGCGGGGCTGTACGTGTACGATTTCGAGACTAAACATATTCTGCCCCCTTCGAACCCGTTTGCCTCCTCCATAGGCCTATGGAAGAGGTACATAGATGATATTCTCATACTATGGACGGGCACTGAAGACAAACTTACTGAATTCTTAAGCTGGGTCAACACTCTTGACCCTTATTTAAAATTCACAAACAACTACAGCAAAGAATCAATAGTCTTTCTGGATGTGGTGATTAAGATCAATGGGACAGCTCTCACTACTGTGACCCATCACAAACCTACAGCGAGGAACAACCTTCTACAATTCAGTAGCTTTCACCCTAGACCACTACGTGAGAACCTGCCCTACGGGCAATATCTCCGCCTTAGAAGGAACTGCAGTAGTACTACGGACTACAAAAGACAGGCAGAGGACCTAACTGTCAAATTGAAACAAAGAGGCTATCCTCAAGGTATCCTAAATAAAGGGCAGCTCAGGGCCCGGAACCAACCCCGGGAAGCCCTTCTGGAAGAGAACGAAAAATTGGACACAGAGATCCCTTTGACGTGTGTCACAACATATAGCACACTATCAGACAATGTAAAAAAGTCAATAAACAAAAATTGGAGAATTATCACCAGTAGCATTGGTAACTGGGAGAAACCATTGTTTTCCTTTAAAAAGGGCAGGAGTATTAAGGATGCCCTGGTACATACAAGGCCCATAGCAAGTCAATCATCACTTATCAGATCTGTGACTGTACCGTGGAATTTACCCCCCGTAACTGGACACTTTCCTTGCACTGACTGCAGTGTCTGTCATCTGACCACTCACACTAAACAGTTAAATTTGGAACCGGGGAAAGTATGGACACAGAGGTCTCACACTAACTGCAATTCCACCCATGTGGTTTATCTGATCACCTGCCCGTGTGCAAAAAGATATGTAGGCATGACAACTCGGAAAGTTAAGACACGCATTGGCGAACATCGCAGCAATGTTCGCTGTAAGAAAGTAACGACAAAACTCAGCGAACATTTCCTGCAAGCTAATCATACCCCCAATGACATGTTCTGGACGGTAATCGAACAGGTCAACAACCCCAGGAATAGAGACAATATCCTGTTCGAAAAAGAGCAACGCTGGGTCTACAGACTCAACACACACAATGAAGGTCTTAATGACCAAATACCTTGGGCCAGCGTTCTTAAATAGTATCTCTTTCCAACTGCCTTGATTGTACTTTCCCGGCTAATGAGATCGCCAAATTTTGCGACTTCCATGACTACACCAACACCTTCTAAATACCCTCTCATGGTGATAGCCACTCATCACCCATACCGACTTTGTGTACCCCTGTGTTTCATCCCATAGTACACAATTATCTGTGGGCATAACCCATTCTCTCCCATATGGAATCATAGATAGTAGATACCCTATGACTTTGTCTGGTATATCATCAATCAGCTAATGAACTTAAATCCTCCATCAGTGTTAATGTTTTCGTAATTGCCTATTTTTAACACTGCAACATAGCGGACCTCTGATGCATGTCCCCTTGAGCCGGTCCGTTTGTTTGTTTACATGGTGCAAGCCTCGTTCCGAATGCCGGCGTCCAGCTTGCGTGTCAAGCCTCGTTCTGGCTGACACTCAATCGTTGTACGCGCAGGCGCACTGACTGCTCTGCCTCCCAAGTAATGCGTGACAGAGTTCTTCACGCGACTACGCGAGGCTTGCTTCCCAAGCCTCGTTTTAATCCAAGCTCGCTATTGGACTGCGTCCCGACGCCTCCCCTTCTTAGCGCCGGGCTCGTCCCTCGCTCGTGATCCACGAGATCCAGCGGGGACAGCTAGGTGCCGAGAGGGTGCTGAGCGTTGCGGGCGTATGTACAAGCGACCAGACTTCAGTATAAGATAAGTGTTTGAGTGTGAGCTTCTGCCTACCATTCTTAATCTCCCCTCTGTGTGTGTGTCCATTTTTACCCTGACAGGGTGTGCCATTGTCGCTCCCACCCCCCCTCTGAATCTATGGGGCGTGGTTCACACTGAATACAAGTGAGGACTTGCCACCGTTTTTACTATTAGTGTGTCACCTTAAGCTCTCAATTTCACGGCCAGCAGGGCTGCGCATTAATTTTACGCAGTCTTGTTATAACTACATTCACCCTTCGGGTATTTTCCCCGATACCTTTTTCATAGGTAATGTTACTACTTTGGACAGCCTACTGGGCTGCCCACACGGCCGTACTTAGCACTGCAAGCCCACGTGGCATTTACCACTCCATTCTATAAAGCGCCAGGTCACAATACCTTGGCCCTAGTTGAGGCCCCTTACCACCGTCTAAGGGCACAACTTCCATGTTATAACGTGATCTTCCCATACTGACCACGGCCATTGATAGGTCAGATAGCACGTACCACGCCACACCTAAAGTTGCATGGCAAAACCGTGATCATCAATGACCATCTGCTCATTTGTATGTTTCGTGTCTTGTCTGTCTGTCTGTCTTTTACCTACCTGCAGACTTTTGGGCTCCTCGCAACTGAGGCAAATCCCCAGCCTTTGGTTTGTATTTTCACGCACTTTTTTACACATAGTGCCACTGTTTTTAACTTTCACACCTACAGCAGGGTAGGCCTTAGCGCGCTTATACCTGTTGAGGTAACACCTACTGACTGGTCCTGACGAAAGCCCTGTAAACTCACACACTTTAAGGGCAGAAACATGTTGACCTTCCCCTAACAGGGAAACACCTGTATTTGTTGTGGATAGTTTCCCTGCACATAGTCTTAATTTTAATATGTCAAGTTGACCAGCGAATAAATGATTTTTTGGGACAACCTCTGACATTTTTAACTACACCTTCTTTTTCACACTCACTCTCACAACAACCCGCTCCGCAGTCTCCTGGCGTCGTAGCACACTCGGGAGGTACTCGATCTCCCGAGTGGACCCGATGATGAAGCATGTCACCACTAGGGTGAGTGAGGGTTTCTTGAAGAAATAATTTGTTTTTTCTAGAAAGTTAGCCCAGTGTATTGACCAACCACAGCTGGCCTCATACTATTACGTGCTATCCAGATCACACCCACGTCTCACTGACAGTCACTCTTCCTTTGTTTATTTATCTATTGATTGGGGACTAAGAGTGCCTCTGAACCCTGTCTCTCCCTTTGTTGATCTACATTATTACAGCTTCACAACATGTGCAACCGCACGTATCTTTTGTAACAATTGGAGGACCAACGCCCCACTCGTTTCACTTGCTCAACATTAAGACCCCTGGCTGTAGCTTCCGTAGCAGCCCCTATCCGAAAGGAATGGGTCCCAAATTCGCCCGGGTTCAAGCCCGCAGCGGCAATCGACATCGCAAGCACCCGCTGAAACTGAAATTTCGTCAGTGGGGTGGCGTCAGCGTGTCTTAACAAAGTCCCCCCCCATGATGCCACCCTTCGTGCTAGGTAATCCTCTAAACACTGTACCGGACACATGGAGGACCCAGGAATCCTGCGTATGATGACGCAGTCACCCAACCTATCTTGATCAGTCTTGGATTTTACAAAGGAGACAGTCATTGTTTCTCCCCTGATCTGAACGTGTTCCTGGCACAAACCCCCTGCCACATCCAGTTTGTTCCTTGCAACTAGTTCGCTTACCCGCATAGCTCCGTGAAATGCTAGCGTAAAAGCGGCTCGGAACAGCAACGCCTCAAACTGAGATGAACATGTGGCCGGGAGTGTGGCCAACAACTGGGACAATCTATCCAAACCTATCGGGCGCCTTTCATCTACTCTGCGACCCTCAAGGCGTTGCCACCCACGTAGCGCTTTCTGTACAACGAAAGACGCTGTTGGGTCCTGGATAGCGTGTGCTCTGGCAACAAAGGAAATGGCAGCACGATGCCTCTGGGCCGTAGCCACCGATTTCCCAGCCCTACGTAAGGACATCAGGAAATTCACTACCCATTCCTCGTGACCCCAAAGTCGCTCTCTATCACTCCCCAAAAAGGCTAAATAGGCCCGAAACGCCCCTTCGTATGCCTTCCTCGTCCTTGGTGCTAGACTCTCTCCCACGAGGTGACGAAGTTCGGGGCACCGAGAGACCAGAGAGCTTCGGGAAAGGGTGCCGGCTCTGGGTCCGCTGAGGGGAGGAAACCCGAAAAAGCCTGCATTTGAAAACGAGACAGTGCGTCAGCCGCCTGATTCATCACCCCCGGAACATGTTTTGGTCTGAATAGCACGTTCAATTGCATACATAGTAAAACAATTTCCTTAAGCAGTCTCAAAATCAGTTTACAACGTGCTGCCTGACTATTGATGCACTCGACCACGGTCATATTGTCAGACCAAAATATGACAGAGTGATCTTTGAACCCATCGGGCCATGTTCTCAAGGCCACCAAGATGGGAAACAGTTCCAGGAAAGCAATATTACTCGTCAGACCATTCTCATGCCACCATGTCGGCCATCTTTGTGCCGACCATTTCGTGCCGAAAATGGCGCCAAAACCTATGCTTCCTGCTGAATCTGTCCACAGCCCCAGCTCTTCAGAAGACACGGCTGGTTCATTCCAGACGATTCTACCATTGAAGTCCGCCAGAAATGCTAACCAAATACGCATGTCCTGGCGGATCTCGGCCGATAGTCTCGTGCGATGGTGGCATTTTTTAAGGCCGACCATCGCTTGGGCAATTGAACGGGAAAAGGGGCGGGCCATTGGTATTACCCTCAGGGCGAAATTCAACTGTCCCACCAACTGCTGTAATTGTTGCAGCGTAACTTTTGATGCATTCATACACACTTGCAGCGCAGCCCTGAACTTCAACACCTTCTCAGCTGGCAAACGGAAACACCCTTCAATGGAGTCCAACTCGATCCCCAGAAACTCGAGGCAAGTCGTAGGACCCACTGTTTTACCCGGCGCCAATGGCACACCAAACTGTTTCATTAACACACAAAATTCGGCCAAGGCCCGGGCACATTCAAGATCCCCGGCTGCCCCAAGAAACAGAAAATCATCAAGGTAGTGCATTACATCTTGGAAACCTGTTTTCTTTGTGAAGACCCATTGTAGAAAACTACTGAATTTCTCGAAATAAGCACAGGATATAGAGCACCCCATTGGCATACACCTATCCATGTAATAACAACCCTGAAACATGAATCCTAGGAGACGCTGGTCGTCTGGGTGTACCGGGAGCAATCGGAACGCTGACTCGATATCTGACTTCGCCATCAGCGCCCCGGGCCCCAGGCGATTTAAAATGGCTACGGCCTCATCGAAGGATGCGTACCGCACCGAACACACTTCTGGATCGATTGCATCATTTACGGAAAGACCTTGTGGAGCTGATAAATTATGAATCAGTCGGAACTCACCGGGATCTTTCTTGGGGACTACCCCTAAGGGAGAACAAACAAAATTCTGGACCGGGGGTAAACTAAACGGGCCGGCGACCCGACCTCGAGTCACCTCTTTCCGGATCTTATCCTGTACTACGGTCGTATGCTGCAGGACGGAAAGTTGATTTTTACACTTTTCCACACCCTGAAAGTCCCCTACCGGGATGCGGAAACCATACGAAAAACCGTTCCGCAGCACCCCAGCAGAAGTACGATCCGGGTATTCACTGAGCCAGGGAATCATCGCCAGGGTATCAATTGGGGTAGGTAAAGGCGCCCCTCGGACTATATTAGACCTGTTTGGCACCTCCTCTCCCCCCGTTATCACCCGTTTTGGCTCTGCACGAGGACTCAGGATGGGACGACCCACAACCACTACATTCATGTCTGAATTTACACGATCCCTGGGGTCTAGTACATTTACCTCTGTTGTAATTAAAGCAGAAACCCCTTTTTCCGGTATTGCCGGCAGGTTTCGAGTAATCGTCGGCACCCGTACCTGATCGAAAGGGCGTCCCCGCATATTGCCGGGAGGATTCGCCAACATTACTTCCCACCAACGGCATTTTCAACATTCCTGACTCCTTCATTTTATCCCAAGTCAAGGAATCATAACAATCCCAGGTTAAACTTTTATTATGCTCCTTTTCCTTTCTGAACAGATTATCGTAACAGAACCAATGATTACCCTGGTGCGATGTCGAGTACCCCATGATTCGTGATTGATAGATTGGGAACTCGGAAAGCAACTCAGGTCTACGTTCCCCCAAGATTGATGTAAAGATTCCCCAAGCATTGCCCCAATTGCCGATATTCTCATTCACTTTAAAGGCGGCCATTTTTGCGCGCCAAACACTCGGATGCATGAGATCCTTCTGACTCTTCACATGCTCTACCTCATAATGATCAACAAGCAGTGAGAAAATGTTCACATACTCCCCCGCCCAAATCTTTTCCTTAATTGCCAAAGGAACATGTTGCCCCAACTTTTCTCTCCGAGAGGGTGTTGACTCATCCCTCGCGATCGGCAATGGCCGCTTACCTGCACCTGACGCTGCCTCTGTGGTCGCAATCGTCCCTGGTGTCTTGTCCCCTACTGCAGCCGGCACGGGCACCTTGGCTGCTTCCCGTTTCTCACGCAATTGCTTTATCAGCGCCTGCGCATCGACAGCCGTGGCGCCCTCGTTACCTTTACCCAACCACGCTGCCAACTGTGCCGCCAGCTCGGGCGGCATATCATCCTCGGACACGGGGGTGACCACAACGGGAATTGGATTCCCCTCCTTCGGCACGGGAGTTGGAGCCTCGAGCGGGGCACTGGGACCCGGAATATCTTCACCCGCTGCCCCCCTCCTGGGCCTCTTGTTTTTCCCTCCCGGGGCTGCTCCCGCCAAAGGACGTTTTGGACCCCCTTCCTCATTCTTGTCCACCCGCTTCTTTAGCTCGGACATCTCCTTCATGAGAACGCGCAGCATCTGGTCAGTAGTCATGCGCTTTCCCACCTTCTTCGGCATTCTCCAACAAAGTAACTGTAAAACAAACGAGAACGATTAAAACGCTCAAAATTGGCTCTTCGTTCCGTCTCGAGCTCACGTGCAGCGAGGAGGTGCAGCTTCAGAGCACAGGAACAAGAGGATGTCTTCTGGTCTTGCGTCCCTTTTTTATCCATCTTCAGGGCGGGCGTAAACCCGCCCCTGCCTGCCCCGAGGGCGTGGCCAGCCGCGTCAGTGTCTAGGCCAGCCCACTCTAGGGCGGGAAAAAGCGCGCCCCGGCTACGCCGCTTCGGGCATACCAGCCGAGACGCGCCTCCCGCCCAAAATGGCTTCCCGGGGGGATCGAGGCACTCTGCCATACGTTCGGGGGGACCGAGTGGTCGCCCCTTTCCATTTCTATCCCTTCCATCTCACTGCATTACTGCACGGGCTAAACAACACCTCAGGTCATTTTTAACCTTCAGTCTGATTGTATCATTGGAGAAGCTAATGAGCATCTTCACACATTTCTATCCTCCTGTCAGACTATCACTGCAGTGGATCAAAAGCATCTCTGGACATTTCTACCCCAATGCACTGGATAAAAAGCATCTCTGGACAGTTCTACCCCCCTGCCTGACTGTATCACTGCACTGGATAAAAAGCATCTCTGGACATTTCTACCCCCCTGCCTGACTGTATCACTGCACTGGATAACATTTTATTTATTTATTTATTTGTTTTTATTTATGCAATTTTATATAGCGCGGACTTTACCCGAAGGCGTCAGAGCGCTTCACAATAGGAACAGAAATGATACAAACTGAGACCATTACACAAACAAAAGATTGCAAAAGCAAACATTACGTTACATACGCTAAAGTGATAATTGTGAGCAAACAAAATACATGAGGTAGTAAAAATTGTGAGCAACCAAAAATACATGAGGTAGTAAAAAGCGAGAAGTGTGCAGGCTACAAGAGAAAACATAGTATAATTTGAGGTATAATACTGCAATATATGCTAGACATTCAGGCACAAGAACAAACGTTACGTAGGCAAAGGTGGCACTTGTGCAAGTCTCAAAGGTAAAACACATGTGAGAGGAAGAAAACCGTGTGTTACAGGGGCAAAGTGGTACCCCCTTGCCTGACTGTATCACTGCAGTGGATAAAAAGCATCTCTGGACATTTCTACCCCCCTGCCTGACTGTATCACTGCACTGGATAAAAAGCATCTCTGGACATTTCTACCCCCCTGCCTGACTGTATCACTGCACGGGCGAAAAATGGTTTCCGGCACTTCTATCCTCTCATTTCACTGCATTGCTGCACAAGCTAACCAGTGGTTGTGTGACGGAACCACGCATGCAATTACCACTCATGTTGATTCGACCCGGTCTGAACCACACAAGTCTTAACCACGCATACGCCTTTACTATGCATGCCTTTACAATGACATATGCATACTCGAATATCTGTACATGCTTTTCGAGGGAAACAAAGTGTCTACATTGTAATTAAACCAAATATACATAGCTTCATGTTGTTAAATAACTAAAAAAGCAAAGATATCTGTGTTTGTTGTAGGAAAAATGGCCAAATAAAATGCAGCAAAATTGCCGCTAAATTTCCATATTTGTGCCACTAAATTTCCATTTTTGTGCCGCTAAATTTGCGAATCCATGCCACTATATCCTGGGGTGTCTGAATAATGTGGTGTGTAATTATGAGGCACAGTGGTATTATGTGGAGTGTATTTATGTTGCATTGAATAGTTTAATTATGTGACGTGTATTTATGTGGTCCTGAGTGGTATTATGTTGAGTGTATTTATGTTGCATTGAATAGAGTGTAAATATGGGACATGTAATTATGTGGCACCTACTGGTATTATATGGAGTGTATTTATGTTGCAGTGAGTAGAGTGTAATTATGTGAAGTGTAATTATCTGGCACTGAATGGTATTATGTTACTTGTAATTATGTGGTACTGAGTGGTATGTGGAGTGTATATATGTTGCAATGAGTAGAGTGTAATTATGTGGCATGTAACTATTTTTTTTTTAAAGCAATTTCTTAAGCGCAGGTACACCAGGTGGTTTCATGGCGCTGAGGGCGCAAAGGACGCAGTGCTAAACGGGCAATCCTCTCACTGGTATGCTTGGGAGAACAGCCAGGTCTTGAGCTGTTTCCTGAACTGGGAATAGGGGGACGTTGTTCTCACTTCCAGAGGGAGCGAGTTCCAGAATTGAGGGGCCAGGACTGCAAATCTGAGCCCTCCGTGCTTTTTGCATTTGAAAGGGGGAGTGGAAGGTAGGTTGAGGTTGGAGGAGCGCAAATTTCGGGAAGGGATGTAGTGGTTTATCATAGATGAAATGAAGGCAGGGCCATTCCCAGCAAGGGCTTTGAAGATGGTGCAGCCCAATTTGAAGGCACAACGTCTGGCTACTGGGAGCCAATGTAAGTGCTTCAGCAGGGGTTTAATGTGATGTCTGCTAGGCAATTAGTCTGGCAGCGTAGTTCTACACCAGCTGCAGACGATGTAGTGGGTAAGCTGGTATACCAACATATAGGGAGTTAGTATAGTCAAGATGTGAGGTCAGCAAGACTAGCACGACCAGGGTCAGAGCGTCAGTCAGTCGTCAGAAATCTGCAGATTTTTCGGATTCTGCGCAGAAGAAAAAAGCCGGCGGATACCACAGAGCTGATCTGGGCTTGCATGGACAGGTTATTGCTGATTACAATTCCCAGACTTTTGACCGAGCCGACTGAGAGTGGCGACTTACCCAGGAGGGGAGGCCAGAAGCTAGGGCTCCAGGGGTTAAGAGGACCCCCGGTCAAAATGAGCTCGGTTTTATCGGGATTGAGTTTCAATTGGTTGGCATTCATCCAGTCACTAATGAAACACATGGGAGACTAAAAGTTGGACACTGAGGAAAGAGAGGGGTTGATGTTAAACACCAACTGCATGTCGTCGGCGTAATAAGGTGTCGACCCTCCTTTCACGTAGTAGACTGATCAGGGGTAATAGATATAAATTAAAAAAGAGAAGTGAAAAGGATGACTCCTGCGGTACTTCGCAGGTCAGTTTCATTATTTTAGATGAGAAATTAGCCAAATGGACCACTTGGGATCGGTTACTGAGGAAGGAAGAAACCCAGTTTAGAACCAGGCCTTGGATCCCAGTGCTGCTGACACGGTCGATCAGGAGAGTATGATCGACCGTGTCAAAGGCGGCCGAAAGCTCAAGCAATACCAAGGCCTGGGTGAGGTTGCTGTCAGCCCCCTTCTGAGCTCGTCCATTACCGCAAGGATAACTGATTCAGTTGAGTGGGCTAGTCGGAACGATGCCTGGTGCGGTTACAGAAAATGGGAAAGTTCAATGAAAGAACTAAGACAATTCGTGACATGGGCTTCGAAGATTTTCCTTATGTAAGGCAGCAGTGAAATAGGGCGGTAGTTAATGAGAACCAGGGGGTCAGAGTTGGGCATTTTCAGTATCGGGACAGTTTCAGCACTTTTGAAAAAGTTGGGGGACAATGCCAAGTTTAAGTGAGTTGTTAAGAAGTGCGAGAGTCGGGTCTGGGCTTTTCAGGAAGGCTTCCCATAGAATGTGAGGGGGGCAACAGTCTGTGGGGGAACCAGACCCAACTTTCCCAAGAAGGACCATGAAGTTTTCCTTTGAGATGAGAGGGATTTGTTCAAGTGAAGATGATTTTTACAAGAGGCTAAAGGGGCCAAAATGGGTATTGGAGGGGAAATGCTGGCCTTGAGGGAAGCGATTTTCTCAATAAAATAGTGGTTAAGAGAGTTACATAAAGATTGTGAGGGAATGGGTTTGGGCATAACTCAGTCTGGTTTCACGAGTTCATTGACTATGGAAAAGATCTCCTTGGACTTGTGTGCTGAGTTTAAGATTTTAATGGAGAAATATTCCACCTTTGTCTGAAGGATGGTATTTTTATACTCTTTGAGAAGTTTTACATAGCAATCCTTTTGATCTGGCGAATAATATCGTCACCAGCATCTCCAGGGGCACTCGGCTTGTCTAAGTGCAAGTTTCTTCAGTTTTAGGTCATTGGAGAACCAGCGTTGGGCCTCGCGGGCGCAGAATTTAGATTTTTTTAAAAGGGGCGATCTTGTCACTGGCGGATTCCAGCCAAGCGTTGATGGTTAGTTCTTGAGTATGGAGAGACTCGTGTTTGGCAGGCGATGTAGTGGTAAGTAGGGAGCAAAATTCCTCAACATTGGAACGTTTCCAGTTTCTTGCCACATGATTTCTAGTCAATGGGTTTTCATTGGGGAGAATACATTAGATCGTAAATGTAATAAAATAGTGATCTGACCAAGTGCATGGAGAGATTAGGAGTTTGGAAATTTTCAGGTTTGATGTCCAAACTTGGTCTAGCCTATGCCCATTTATGTGGGTTGCGGCGTTAACATGTTGGGTGCAGTTCATTCCCAGGAGAAGGTCAGTAAGTTCGAGGGAATCTGCGCTTTCCCATATGTCAGTAGGCCAATAGTTAAAATCACCGTTAAGGAGGATTCTGGCGTAATTAATAGCCAGGTGGGAGATCATGTCACCGAGCAATTGTGGAAATGTGGGCATGGCATAGGGGGGTCTGCAGAATAGCGCGCAGATAATTAGGGTCGAGGGGATTCAAATTTAAGTATTAGACTGTCTACTGGGGGAATACCTGTGATATCTAAAGAAGTGAATTGATGTTTCCGGTTTATGATGGCTGCAACCCCGCCACCCATTTTCCCCGGGGATCTGTTGGCCTGCAGAATGTAATAGTTGTCAGGCACTGCTGCCAGAATATTGGGAGTAGACTCAGCAGTAAGCCATGTTTTAGAAAGGAGGAGGATATCCGGTTTGTCTGAGTCGACAAGCTGAAAAATTTGTTTGGCCATTGAGCGAGTGTTGAGGTAACAGACTAAGATTCCTCTCTTCTCTTGTTGTTTAGGAGTGGTTAAGACCGGGGGGGCCCTTGTCAGTGGTGGGGAACAGGGAGACTTCAGGATAAGAGTCCCTACAAGTTAGGATCCCTGTCTCATCAATTTTGGTACGAACCTCAGGTTCAATGGGCCAGTTTCCTTGCAGCTGCTTCAGTTTAAGTGCAGAGTAACTGAAGAATCGGGCATGGTGAGTGACCCCTGGGCCCGGTCGGGCGTGGACGGGCGCAGACCGGCTCACACCGGCACTTGCTGCGCGCATCCACTGCGCGACGTGGGAGGCATGCAGATTAAATAGGGGTCAGTCAATTAGAGCACAGACCACCCTAATCCACTCCCATCCGTTCCCAGCGAGTCAGGGACTGGGAATTCGAAGCACCTGCACCCTCCAACACATGTGGGAATACCCCGTGGTGGACCGGGGTGGGGGCGAGATCGCTGCCGGAAAGTGCAAGTAAGTTTGTAAGATACACAGTTTTAAACACAAGGGGCCAGATGCAGGTGGCCATTTACTGACCGGTAACGGGCGATTTCGGCCGTTACCGACCGGTAAGTGGTAAATTAGAATTACCTACATCTGGCCTAAGATGTTTAAGCAAAGTGCAAAGTGCAAGAGAGTTTGTAAAAATGCATAATTTTAAACACACAATGGTGTTAAAAAGCAGTTAAAAGAAGGCTAAAATGAATGCTTAGACAGAGGAGTCACCAAGACTTAATCAATTTCAGAGATTGCTTCGCATAAGCGCGCGTCTGCTACGCAACGTGGGAGGCATGCAGATTAAATAGGGTCAGGCAGCTAGAACACTGACCGCCCTGCTCGACCCTAACCATTCCCAGCAAGTCAAAGACCGGGAATTTGAAGCACCTGCACCCTCCACATCAAGCGGGGAAACCCCGTGGTGGACCGGGGTGCGGGCGAGATTGCTGCTGGAAAGTGCAAAGTGCAAGTACGTTTGTAAGATACACAGTTTTAAACACACAATGTTTAAGCAAAGTGCAAAGTGTAAGAGAGTTTGTAAAAATGCACAATTTTAAACATACAATGGTGTTAAAAAGCAGTCACACTGGGTGGGATTATGTGTAGTGTATTTATGTTGCATTGAGTAGAGTGTAATTATGTGGCCTGTAATTAAGTGGCATAGTGTTATTATGTGGAGTCTATTTATGTTGCATTGAATAAAGTGTAATTATGCGACGTGTAATATGTGGTACTGAGTGGTATTATGTGCAGTGTATTTATGTTGCATTGAGTAGAGTGTAATTATGTGGCACTGAGTGATATTATGTGGAGTGTATTTATGTTGCATTGAATAGAGTGTAATTGTGACGTGTGATTATGTGGTACTGAGTGGCATTAAGTGAAGTGTATTTATGCTGCATTTAGTAGAGTGTAATTAGGTGGTGTGTAATTATGTGGTACTGAGTGGTATTATGTGGAGTGCATTTATATTGCATTGATTAGAGTGTAATTATGTGGCATTACGTGGCCCAGTGGTAATATGTGAAGTGTATTTATGGTGCATTGAGTAGAGTGTAATTATGTGGCAATGAGTGGTATTATGAATACTGTATGTTGCATTCAGTACAGGAACATAACATGATTTTGAAGCATAGAAACTAGCAACCATGTTTAACTTAGTGGGGGGTTGTTTGTGCATTCTCTGTTCTTCTGTTGTACCTCCGTACTTTCTCATTGATGTTCTTCTATGTTGCTTCATAATGTGTTAATCTTCTATTATTTGTGCCCCGTTCTATTAAGCACCATTTGTCTCTTGTTGACAGTGTGAAATGATTTCTAAGCTGTGATATTTAATGTGTTCAGCGTCATTATATGTACAAAGAAGGTATATCTTTGCAGAGGTGATATCTGGTCTCACATAATTCGGATCGTGCTCCTGGTGGTCGCTGGCTTAAGTGGTCAATTTGGAGAAATATATTTAATTTCATTTCTTCTTTTCTTGTGCTTGATTTTACAAACTTTGTCCTAAATTGGATTACTGTCCCTGCCGGCCTTCCTCTCGCCCCCACCCTAAAGCATCCTGCACGGTTCTGAAAACGATTAGGATACTGCCATTTGCCCTCAGTCTCATCCATCTATTGATCATTACATAGCCTGCACCCGAGTGAGAGGGCTTTGCTTTTCCAGTCCTGTTAGAAGGCTGAGAACTCCAACGGGGCCTTTTATGTAGACACTTCTATTCTGCAAATAACTCCTTCTTTCACCAACATGGTCCTGTGTTTCACATTTTTACACCACTTTTATGTTTCCTCTAAATATAGGAAACCCTTTTAAACACTGCCTCATTCTCTATGGATGTTCACACGGTTCAGTGACTTAATATCGAGGGACATATTATAGAATGCCCAAAATATCGACTCCAAAATATCGAAGGACGAAATATAGAATCCCTATGGACAAACAGGTAAGTACAAAAATATTGAATCCAAAATATAGATTGTAAAAAATATAGTTAACTAAAATATCACATTTTTTAAATATATTAAAAATAATATAACATTAATTAAATATTAAAAACAATTAAATAAAACATAGTTAAAATATTGTAAAAAATCTTAAAATATAAAAATAATAAATGTAATATAAAAAAAAGTAGAGAATTGGTTGGATAGCGAAAGGGTAAAAATTGCTTTTCCCACTCCAGTGAATGCAATAGTAGGGAAAGCGTTGGATAGTGTAGGGGTAAAAATGACTATTCCCACTCTAAAGAGTGGAAGAGTAGGGAAAGCGTTGGATAGCGGAGGGGTAAAAATGACTATTCCCACTCCAGTGAGTGCAACAGTAGGAAAAGCGTTGGATAGCGTAGGGGTAAAAATTACTATTCCCACTCCAGTGAGTGCAACAGTAGGGAAAACGTTGGATAGCATAGGGGTAAAAATTACTATTCCCACTCCAAAGAGTGCAACAGTAGGGAAAGCGTGGGATAGCGGGGGGGGGCTAAAAATTATTCTTCCCTCTCCAGAGAATGCAACAGAAGGGTAAGTGTTAGATAGCGGGAGGGTAAAAATTACTATTCCCACTCCAGTGAGTGCAACAGTAGGGAAAACATTGGATAGTGTGGGGGTCAAAATTACTATTCCCACTCCACAGAGTGCAACAGTAGGGAAAGCCTTGGATAGCGGGGGTGTAAAAATGACTATTCCCACTCCAGTGAGTGCAACAGTAGGGAAAGCGTTGCATAGTGTAGGGGTAAAAATTACTATTCCCACTCCAGTGAGTGCAACAGTAGGGAAAGCGTTGGTTGAGCGTAGGGGTAAAAATTACTATTCCCACTCCAGTGAGTGCAACTGTGGGGAAAGTAATGATTTACTATTAAAATTAAATTAAATTAATTATCAATAGCAATAAAAAAATTGAAAATAATTATCAATTAATAAAAAATAATTATCAATTAAAACAATAAATTACTAATTAGTAAAATTTATTGAAAAAGTTAAAAATGTATCACTAATTAATACAAATGAATTAATAATTAATAATTCATTATCAATTAATTATCAATACATATAAATAAAAATCATTTTTAACTTTATTACAATTAAATCACTTCCCAGCCTATTCCCCTATAAACCCACAACCCGCTCCAAATAAATACAATTAACATAATTATCAATTAATCAATGAATAAAAAATATTTACCAATTAATAAAAATGTATTACCAATTGATAAAAATGAATTACCAATTAAAAATTATTTATCAAGCAATTAATTATCAATAAATATACATAAACATTAATATTTAATTTACTATAATTAAATTACTTCCCACCCTATTCCCCTATAAACCCACAACCCGCTACAGAATTAAATTACGCAAAAATGTTATTACATAACATTCATTACTTTAAAAAAACTTAAATATACATTACAAAATGAATACATAATTTTAATACATATACTACCATACATAGCACAAAAAAATGCGATATTATGCAAATCGATATTTTAAATTCGATATTATGGAATAATATATTTCATACTCTAAATTCGATATTCTGGGCTGTCTATATTTCAGTAATTCTATATTCTGGGCTGTCTATATTTTTGATTCGATATTTTGGGAAGTCTATATTTTGGAATCGATATTTAGGGTGTTCACCGTTTACACAAATGAAGGCTTCATGTTTTCCCGTGTAAGAATTTAACTCATTTGGAAGCGGCCATTTTACACGTACTTAAATATAAAGGACTGCAAAACATGCAGTTAACCAAATCAAGCGGATAGTTCTGGCCAGAAGCATATTTGCAGGGCCGCTTTCATTTGGTGTTGTAGTTCCTATATTCCCAATAGGCTCTGGGCATTGGAATAATATATCCTATAGATTTGATGTAGGACCTAGGTCGACTAGGTCTCTATCGAATATATTAGACTTAATTGTGAGTGCCAGCTATCTCAGAGGTCACTAGAAACTTTCTTGAATAAACAAGAAGGGATTAGTTTCTGACAACCGCATAAACATGACAACTTTGTTTCCCGAAGAATAAAACTGATCTTCAGAGTTGTGGAAACAATAGATAGATATTTTACTCAGTCAATCGTGCATGCTTCGTTTCATCAGAGGTGCAGAGAAATAGAGAGAAGGGAGTTTGCAATAAAAGGTTTATTGAGCAGTCTTCTTTCTCAGACAAGTAAAAAGAACTACTACAATAGTAATACTGGTTGCAAAGTATAATGAGCACAGTAAGAAGAGTATTATAAAATAATACTGTAAAAGCATTGTATGGTTCTTAGACCATAGATAAATACATACATAAATAACAAAAGCTAAAAAGTACTCAACTGGTGCTTCTAAAATACTCCTACCTCAATGTACCTAACCTAAGTCTTGTACGAGGGAAGTAGTAAGTGTGGTGTAGCATAGGTTTAGTTTTCTTTGCCAAGAATCTAACCGAGATTTCTCTTAGGGTCTAATCAGCTCCGTACCTTGGTTTTTGAATGAAGGAGGTCTGGTATTTCTGTCTCGGGACTCGATTTCCCAACACCCCGCGAGGGGAGCTTGGAAACACTGGAGCTGGATTCCCAGCGAGAGAAAGGCAGCCTCTCTCTCAGTGCATCAGCTGGAGGGTCGGCTTCCTTCGGCACTTGCTGTAGCGAGCTGCGTCCGGCAAGTAGATAGTCGAGCTGCTCCGAACCACCGTGTGTTTGATAGGGCAAGTATAGGCATATTTATACCTTGAAGGTGCCTAGTTTGACATAAAGTCGGACATTATAATGCCACCAAAGAACCCCAAGGGAATGGTAGTTCTTTGAAAACGCCATGATTTCTAGGACAAATCAATATTCAAGTAAGGAGATGTCCCTGACTGCTGAATCAGAGTTTTCCAAGAAATCGTTGTGGCTTTTTGGAACTAGTGGAAGTAGCCATGCCTGTCTTTGGACTGGA
This sequence comes from Lissotriton vulgaris, assembly GCF_964263255.1. Classification (NCBI taxonomy): domain Eukaryota; kingdom Metazoa; phylum Chordata; class Amphibia; order Caudata; family Salamandridae; genus Lissotriton; species Lissotriton vulgaris. Next base: position 23,572 of record NW_028253802.1, read on the forward strand.
TCAGTTATGTCTAAATATGGGTATGATTTCTATGCCTATATAAGGGCAATGTGAATTGTAGCTATATAAGGGCATGAATCGGTAACATACGCATGATTCTATAATGCTTCACAACAGCGCGGAGCAGTGGTATATTCTATTAGGAAAGTTTACACTAAGTGGGAGACAGCTCTGCTACCCCCTTGTTCCTTATGGACTCCATCCGCTAGTCGTCTGAGGATGCTAGAAAGCGGCTAGGAGTGCTGCTGGCACAGCTACAGAAGCTCGAGCAGGTTTCTGCATGGAGCGTGCCCATAGGGATTTAGCAGAAGCCTGGCAGAATTACAAATGTAAACAAATGAGGCAGGCCCAGGAGAGTCCGTCACTGGAGATTTGCTTAAGGGTTGTCAGCATTTCATGATCAGGAGGATGAGAGAGCAAGTGTAAGGCGGGTGAGAATCAAATAAAGGAAGATACGTTTACTGTTTTTTGCAAGTGGGGGAGGTGTGCTCTGTCTGCCTGCTGGAAATCGTAAATGCGCGGAAAGAAAGCGCTCACGCTGGATCACTGCTCGCCGCTGCTTACTCCCCTCGCTCCCGAGGCACATAGGCTTGGGGAGTAAACATTTTTTTAAAAGGCGGAACATACAGATGCCTTTGGCCATTTGCATGCTTTCCTTTGTGAAGATGCAATGGTCAATAAAATGTGTGGGTGTAAACAAATCCACACAGAAAAGTTGCAAGGAAGTTGGGAGTGCTTACAAGAAGACTCTCATAGGGCAGCGCATGCACGCTGCGCTAGGCTTGACCTAATAATGATGATGAACACCAAAAAGTAGGCAGTGTGGAGATGGAAGTCACAGAGATAAGTGAACAGTGGGAAGATGTTTTAAGAGAACGGAAATAATGGAGTTCAAGTCACATTGAAGCATGGAATCGCATCAGCCAGTAGGTAAAGACTGTGGAAAAAGTAACAGTCAAGAAAGAAATGTAAGCATCATGATTGGGCCTTGATTCCCATTCCCAGCAAGACTGGTGTGACTGGTGATGGTAGTTACCAGCCAAATCAGTATTACAAGATCTGTGGCAACTCCACGGATCTTCGCTGTTTCACTTGGCATCTCCAGGAGAAAAACTGAGGAGAAGTGAAGAAATACTAGGAATATTTGGATCAGAATTAAAGATTCACCTGGTGTTAGACCTGACATACTTGGCATAGTATTCCCCCAACCCTTTTCCTTCACCCCTCTTATTTTTGCTGATTTCATTTTAGCTGGCCTCAAGTCTCTGTGCACTTTCCCACTGGCAACCAGTGCTAAAGCGCATATGCTCACTCCTTAAAACGGTACCATTGACTTATCCCCAATTGGCATCTTAAATGTACCTAAAAACCCATAGTGAAGTGGTAATACACTTGCCCAGGGTCTGTAAATTAAATGCCACTAGTAGGCCTGCCATTGCAGTCTGTGTATGCAGTTCTAAAATGCCATTTCAGCATGGTAAAGTAAACCTCTTGCTAGGCCCAAACCTTCCTTTTTAATACATAGAAGTCATCCTAATTATAGGCTCCAGACTGTAGGGTGCAGTATATTTAAAAAGCAGGATATGCACTTTTAAGTGTTACATGTTGTGATAGTGATAAACTCATAAATTCGGGTTTCACTACTGTAAGGCATACCTCTCTCATAGGGTAACATTGAAGTTACCTTATTGCATTTAGTTAGCTGTAAATTCCAAATGGGAACAGGTAATCAGTTCATGTTTGGTGTCTTTGGAATTTTAATAAAAATTCCTCTTTCATGGTGAAGTCGGGTTTAAAATTACAATTTTGAAAATGCCACTTTTAGAAAGTTAGCAAACACAACTAGGTGATGGACGGAGTGCTGAAATGTTTTAACCACTCATCCCCAGTCACAGATCTGGATTTCATCCATCATTCTTTTGCTCACTATGCCACCTCAGTTTTGCCCCAACCATATGTAAATCAGTCTTGCCCCTACTCCTCATGGGAACAGTCCAGCCCAAACTGCCAAGCTAGAGCCTCCCTAGACCAGAAACAAGATTCTAGGGCCCGGTTTCATGGTATCACCCATCATCAGTCAGGCTAGCTTAAATCCAGTGGCACAGCAAGAAAGGGACCAACATCAAAATTACCTTATGACTTTTAGTTAGCTGGAAAATCCAAATGGGAACAGGTAATTAGTTCATGTTTGGTGTCTTTGTAATTGTAATGAAAATTCGTCTTTTATGGTGAAATCAGATTTAGAAAATTGGCATTTTCCTGCCTTAAGTTGCCATTTAGTTCATGCAGCCTGTCTCTGGATCACATAACTGGCTTTGTGTATTCCTCCTAGACAGCCACACACAATATAGACCTTAAGTGTGCCTGGATGGGCCATCACTGGCAGGATGGGAGGGCATAGTTGGGCAAAGCCCTACTGACACTTCAATAGGCTGTGTCCTGCCTCCACACCAAGGGCTGAATACCCCTGCAGTTAGTCTAGAGTCAGCACACAGAAGGAAGGAAGCCAGTGGACTTCAAAGGAAAACCACTATTGTCTTCTCTCACTTCAAAGAAAGGCCCAGGTATAAATACTGGTCCTCAGACACAAACACTTCCGTACACTTCTGGGTCTTTGAAAACTCTGCTAAGAAGGAGGACTGTTGTGCTGCTGAAAGGACTGCTAGACTGCTAGACTGCTACTCTGAAGGACTGCTGCCCTGCTGTGTAGATCTGCTTCCTGCTGCCCTCTTGCCTGAGTGAGAAGGACTGGACCTGCATCCGTTGAACCCAGGACCCCAGAGTGACTCCAAGGGCTAGTTAGCTGCCTCCTGGCTAGAGCCTCAGGGACAGAAGACTCCAAAAACCTTGAACCCAGCATCTGTGAGTCCTATCTTGCCAAGTAGTGATACTCCAGGTTCCAAACCTTGGAAGTGGGCCTGAAGGTGCTCTGTCAGCCCATTTGCGGACTAAGCAGAACTGACGCATCTTCTCTGCTGTGCAACACAGTCCCGAGCAGAACTGACGTATCGATTCTGCTGTGAGGGTTCTCTCAGCGCAAGGACTCCGCATCGGCCTTGCAGTCCGCTTCAGAACCACCGCCTGTGCAAAGCTTTTTGGATGCAGGCCCTTGCATTGGAAATCTCTCATCGATGACAGCCTCGACAACAGCACAGGTTCTCACATCGCAGCCTTACAGCTCCTCGGAATCAATGCATCGCCTCAACTGCACAATGCATCGCCGATGCTGGAATTCACATCACAAGCCCTTGTCAATAGGATCCTTGAAGACAATGCAGGACCTCACATCACAACTGAGAAGGAACATTTCCAGGCCGAGGAGGTTATCAGACCTCTTCAGCTCAGCAGGCCGAAGGTCCATCACTCGGAGGTCCAGCTAAACAAGATTTGCTGCTGTGGAGAAGAACCTAGAGAAAGCTACCGCAAAGTCAGGTCAACCGGAGATGCACCTTGGGTGGATCAGCTGGCAGGTAGATCATGTCAGTTCTGCTGGCACTTTTTGGTGAAATTCTTTTTAAGTTCCAATTCTCAGGGTTAGGTAGGAGCAGCACCTCTAACACTACTTCCAAGGGTCCAGGACATGGGTCACCATTTGGCGGGGGCTCAGACTGACTTCAGTAGAGACCAGGTGCAGGGTTCAATCTCTCTGAATCTTCTGATGTCCCTGTAGCTCACACAGGAGGCCAGCCAACTAGCCCTTGGAATCACTCTGGTAGTCCTGGGTTCAAGAAGATAATCCTCTGTCTCTCAAGCAGCAAGCCAGGCCTTAAGTAGCAGGCCTGTCCTCTGTAGAACAAGGTGAGCATCAAGCAGCAGGTACGTCCTCTGATAGAAGCAGGGTAGACCTCTGAAGTACAAGGCAGGCATCTGCCAGGTGGAATGACCTCTGGAGAGCAAGGCAGTCCTTCTGAAGTTTTCCACAGGTCCAGGAGTTTCCTGAAGAGTTGGTTCAGGAGGACCAATATTTACACCTGGTGCCAGCCTTTGAAGTAGGGTTGACATTCTGTTTCTCCCATATTTGGTTCTGGAAAGTTCTTCCCTTCCCTCATTAAGGCTCCAGGAAGTCTGGTGTTATAAAAGACTGGTGTCCGGTTCCTTTGTGCGAGTGCTGGTGTCAGCCTTTTAAAATGTAAGTGGGATAGGAAACAGTTCCTTATAACCCTTCCTGGCCCTTCCTGGCCTATCAAACCAAAACATATTCCCCCTTTGTCTCACTGTCAAGAATACTTGAAGGCCAACAGACTAGTCAGCAGGCACCAAATGGTTTGGAGAAGAAAATGCAAACTTTCTGAAAGCGGCATTTTCATAATTGAGACTTAAAATGTAACTTTACCAATAAAGAGGACTTTAAATTACAATTAATTCATTCTTTCATAAATCTTTATTCGAGTTAAGTATCATAAACCATAAAAGAGGATTAGCAAAATGCATATGTACAATGATAAAATAACGATAAAACATTTAACAGTGATAAATATTACAGTATATTCCTGTAACTCAAACAGTGACTGTTTTAAAATATTCAAGCTTTTCCTCACTTGAATTGCTGATATCACATAACAAACCACCCTATTACATGTTTGAAGGCCGTCAAGTTGGCACAGAAAAGAAAAGGCAGCTTTGAAATTGCTCAATTTCATATTAAGAAGCAGTTAAAAAAAATATTTTCTTAGATTAATATAAAATGTACAAAAAATTGCAAAGTTGATTGAATTGACTTCCCATCACATAGACAGGGCAGTTTATCCTCACGCCATTGTCCCATTTTTGGGAATGCAACAGTGTAGTGGATGATCCCCAGGCAACAATTCAGCAAAATATATTTGTGAAATGTGTTAGTGACTTTATAGAAATATGGTTGAATTCCCCCAATTTTGTGAATAGATAAATAGCGTTAAACCAACGTTTTCTTCTTGACCCTGACTGCTCTCTCATCCTCTCTGATACCAGTACGTAAAGTTTTTGATTCGTATCATATGTTTTTCTCTGAAGATTTTAGATAATTTACATCAGTGTTATTAGTCAGATTCAAATTATTCCTGATATTAAAAAGCCGGGAATCTTGAAGCATGGTCCAGAGCCAGGTAATCCTTGATTATAGCATTAGTAAATAAGGTTTCAGCTTTCGACCACATTGTGAGCTAGAGTAGGTGAGCTTTCACATATATGGTGTCCTCCATAAACGGCAGTCCTACCTCCTCATGTATAATTATATTTGGTATTGAGTGAGGCATCACAAGTAAACGTCTTAGAAACTGATTCTTTATGTCCTACTTTTAAATACTCTGCACCCTCCCCTAGCGGCTGTTTAGGGCCTTCGTTAGGTGTGACAAATATATAAAAACCAACGGTTTATGCCTTGCAAAAGGTATATTTTGTCAGGACGAATTTGCAGTTTAAACCTGCACTAGAAGCTGCAATGGCAATCCTGGGACATGTTTTAAAGCACTACTTGACGTGGTGGCGCAAAATGAGTGCTGCAGGCTCACTAGTAACATTTTAATTACAGGCCCTGAGTACTATGTAGTACCATATAGTAGTGATGTATAAGTAAGTGAAATTTGTCAATCATGTGTAGGCCAATTTTATAATGTTTTAAGGTGAGAGCACAAACACTTTGGCCTTGTTTAGCAGGGGTATGGTACACAGATTTCCAGTGCCCACACAAGAAAATTCAGAAAACTATTGGGGGGGAATGGCAAAAAGTTTAGGGAAAGACTACACCAAGAATGACGTGCATTAAACACACTTACCTTCACACTATTTTAGTCCTCAAAGTTTTTGCCTCCTTATTTTTGTACCACAATATTTCTGTTGTAAATATTTCAGCTTACAGTCTTCACAGACATGCCTGATGGTCTGCAGTCGAATATATCTTTCCATTCCGCAAACAAAAATCCCGCATACCATCACTCCACATTTTTTAGTTCGCAAAAACCATTACTCCTCAAGCCATAATTCCGCAAATTTTTACAACGCATATGACTTTACTACGCATGCAATTACAACGCAAATGCATGTGTGGTGAAGTCATATACTTTGTAAAAGTACTTTATTTTTAAAAATATATATAATATATATATATATATATATATATATATATATATATATATATATATATATATATATATATATATATATATATATATATATATATATATATATATATAAATATATATATATATATATATATACACATATACATATTTTTAATTAAAATGAAACATTATTTCTTTAAAATTACATTATATTCAGAACTGTATTAATATTACACATATATATATATATATATATATATATATATATAAAAATATAGATATATTTAATTTTTTTAAATTAATATTTACCCTATACACCCTAAAAACGAATCCCACCCTAGTCCCTTTAAATACCCCAGCACCCTTAAACACTAACCCATCCTGACCCTAAAGATACCACTGTACCCCAAAACTCAAACCTACCACTGAACCCTAAAAATACCCCTGTACCCCAAAACCCAAACATACCCCTGAACCCTAAAAATACCCCTGTACCCCAAAACCCAAACATACCCCTGAACCCTAAAAATACCCCTGTCCCCCAAAACCCAAACCTACCCCTGATCCCTAAAAATACCCCTGTACCCCAAAACCCAAACCTACCCCTGAACCCTAAAAATACCCCTGTACCCCAAACCCAAAACAACCCCTGAACCCTAAAAATACCCCTGTACCCCAAAACCCAAAACAACACCTGAACCCTAAAAATACCACTGTACCCCAAAACCCAAAACAACCCCTGAACCCTAAAAATACCCCTGTACCCCAAAACCCAAACCCAGCCCTGAACCCTAAAAATACCCCTGTACCCCAAAACCCATAACAACCCATGAACCCTAAAAAATACCCCTGTACCCCAAAACCCAAAACAACCCCTGAGCCCGAAAAATACCCCTGTACCCCAAAACACAAACATACCCCTGAACCCTAAAAATACCCCTGTACCCCAAAACCCAAACCTACCCCTGATCCCTAAAAATACCCCTGTACCCCAAAACCCAAACCTACCCCTGAACCCTAAAAAAACCCCTGTACCCCAAAACCCAAAACAACCCCTGAACCCTAAAAATACCCCTGTACCCCAAAACCCAAAACAACCCCTGAACCCTAAAAATACCCCTGTACCCCAAAACCCAAAACAACCCCTGAACCCTAAAAATACCCCTGTACCCCAAAACCCAAACCCAGCCATGAACCCTAAAAATACCCCTGTACCCCAAAACCCAAAACAACCCCTGCACCCTAAAAATACCCCTGTACCCAAAAACCCAAAACAACCCCCTGAACCCTAAAAATACCCCTGTACCCCAAAATGCAAACCTACCCCTGAACCCTAAAAATACCCCTGTACCCCTTAACCCTTAAATACCCCTGCACCCCATAACCCAAACCCACCCTTAAAATACCCCTGAACCCAAAAAACATGTACTCCAAAACCCCAAACAAAAACCATATACTTACCTTACAACTTACCTTAAAACATATACTTTTACCAATCATGCTTTTACAACGATTTACGTTGTAAAAGCATGCGTGATAAAAGCATATAATATATAAAGGCATGCGTTGTAAAAAAATGCGGAGTAAAGGTACCTGCGTTATCATGGAATGAGGAGTAAACGAATGCGGAGTAAAAAATGCGGAGTGAGGGTATTTTACCTCTGCAGTCTGTTAGAGAGGAAGCCTGTGCTACACTGTGACTGAGTGGCTAAATTTAGATAAAATGCTTCAAGGAAACAACGTATACTCCTGTCATTGTTATTTCATGTGCACAATTCATTCACCCCAGAAGGCAGCAATGTGAAATTTTATTTTTACACTGATCGTCGGAACTTGCTACTCCTTCGCGTTACTTTGTCTCTTATAGCTATTTCTGTTACAAAATCATTTTAACACAAAATAAACATATTTCAAAATTCATCTACTTTTTAAAATACTGAGCAAGGTCTGGGGGAGCACAGCCCATCAACAGAAGGGATCAGGTATCTGCTGACATGCGGTTGTTTAAAAATTTGGAACCACAAAAAACAAAACGAAAAATGCCATCAGACCAACTGCAAAAACAAATGTGAAGTAAAGTAATTTAATGTAAATTAGTTAGTTGCCAAGATCCCTCCTGCCTCCCATTTCTCCTCAAGAAAGAAGACTTTATGAAATTCAGGAGAGTATTAAATATTTGCCCTTCATTTAGCAGGCAATCAAATTAAATCATCATATAGTTTATGATCTATAGCGTATGTTTTTGATGCATATTTCTATTAACAAACACATGCTTGATGCCTAAGGGTCCATTATTTAAAGGTAATGTGACAATTTGAAACATTAAGTTCACAGGCCCTCAGGTGGTGCTGCAGTACTGTAATCCAAGCATTAGTAATCTGTGGAATGTGCAAACCTCAAGAGATGACTGGAGTGATTGTGAAATAACTTGTCCCTCAGCTGCATCCTATTCACCTTTACCACTGAACAGTGAGTAGTAAAAAACATCAACGTTATTTTAGTGTGAATTCCCAATATGTAAATTTTCTATTTCTTTATTTCCTAACTTTTTTCTGATTATGCAGATACCTGGGTCCATTTTGGCTTTAGCATATCCTACACAAAAGAAAGTAAACCATTTAATATAATAATACATGATAAAAAGGAAGTATAGTTCAATAAAATTGTTGAATACAAAATACAAGACACACCAGTAATACTACTTTTTATGGTAAAAGAGGTGTAACTTTTTTCTGAAACACAAAAGGTTGTATTGTGTGTAATTTAACTAAAATCTGTTCATAGTTTGACACTAGCTCAGGAGATTGGTTGCCTCAATGCTTGGACACTTTTAAAAGAATGGTGCTAAGAGCCTGTAAGGTTTTCGGTGTATGTGTCAATGTGCTCATCAGATGATCAGGTTTTCTTTGAAGGGAGAGGCTGTTTCTCTCTGGTCTGGATCCCTGTTTTTTAATCTCTCTATCCTTTTGTAAAATGTAACCTCAGCATCCTTGTCCCTCCTCTTGTAGTGGTCGTGAAGGGAGCATATCCCCTTGTAAAATCCGGTTTCTTATTGACGTCTCATCTATCCTCACATTACTTGTCTTTCTATCACTGTTGCACTGATTATAATCCAATTTTATTTCCTCTTTCCTCCCTCAATACCAAAGGTTTCATTGGTTTAGCTCTCAATTCATTTTCCTTCAACGTACTGAGCTGATTTTTCTTGGGAGCCTGTGACTCCTAGGTAACCCACCCACTTCGCTGTCTTTTGGCAACCCAAAGCTTTACCTCAGGCCCCCTATTTCTTTTCTCTATACCCCTCCCCTTTGGAAAAATATCCTCCTTAATTGTTTTCTATGGAAGGCCGCATCTTTTCTCATATACAACCTCCCTTCCCCTCTTCCAGTCATATCTATCTAACTGCCTTCCTACAGTTCATCATTTGATGGTTTTACTGTCTCTTATGCCGAATTTATCCAAAATGAAAGTCTAGGATTTTTCTTCTTCAACTGCATCTATTCCCTATCCACCAATTCATTCCTTTCACCTGATTTACTTACTTTTACTGGCAGGAAATTGGACCAGTGCAATATTTACTAATGAGCCACTCTGAGGATTCTTTCAACCCACAACCGGGCAAGGTCTTAAAACTTGACACCTATGGGAGCGTGGCTTCTACACTGTACACAATGGCAGCAGATAACTGAGCTCCATTGCAATGCGGAGCAACTGACTTCCAAGATAGCCATCTCCAGTCAGCGCTTAGTTGCCTACGGCACTTCCTTATGCTCCTTCATATCCCCGCAATGTTTTGAGCCTGGGAGAAGTCATTGAAGAGATTCTTGTGTGCCCTGAAGCCGCAGCAGTGAGTTTCTGTCAGACGCGAGCTGCCCCCATTTCAGCAATGCGCCGCTCACATTGTCTGCTTTCTGCTCCTTCTCTCTCAGCATTCGGGCCAAAGCCTTAATCATGTCGTTTTATGCCTTGTGTACACATGCTTTTAAAGTTAGAGGACCAAAGACAACACTTGGCATTTTTAAGCCATCAATGAATTAAAGAACTAAGTCAGACACATCTAGCAACTCTATGAAGGAGGCAGTAGAAAAATGTAGCAAAAGAAATTCAGTCAATTGTGCTACATTGATCCTCCATCACCTAATATGTCTTCTCACAATTCGGTTTTGGATACTATCCTTGATGAGGTGTAGGGTCTTCAGCCTCTCGTGTCTGCTGCTAATGAAAAGCATCATAAAATTGAGGGCCTTTGGATTGTTATGGTGGGCAAGATGTTTAAATTGGAACAGTGTGTTAGCAATCTTCAAGATGTGGACACCAAGATTCCTTTGCTCGAACAAGAAAACCAAAAATAACAACAGAAATAGAAATAGACAGAATAATCTTCGATTATATGGATTACCAAAGAATCTTGAGGGTCCTAATCTTCTTGCCTTCCTGAAGAAATTCTATCCCTATCTTCTTGGTCTCCAGAACACTCTGTCTCTTAACATTCAACAGGCACGTTATCTTGCTCATCCTCAACCCCATTCTTCTAGACCTAGCGGTATCATGATGCTATTTATGGAGTTCATGGACCTGATGCATGTCTTAAAATCCGCCAAAGAAAAATTTCACCTCATTTGGTCCTGCCACAATATTTTCATCTCTCAAGACCTGTTTAATGCTACAAACACCAGAAAAAAAATATTCCTAGCCCTTTGACCTCAAATGAGGCAGTTGAGTATACGCTAAGGCATTCTACAAACTTTTCTATGTAAAATTACCTACGAAAGCAGTTCATGATCCTTTGACGACCCTAAAAACGTTTATTCAGAATACAATATCGCACACTATGGATACTAATGTTAAAAGTTCTTAAGAATTTTGTTATGCACATGTTTTTCTCAGTTTTTATATTGTATTTTTTATCTCTATGCTGTTGTTCTTGTTTAGGTGTTGTCACATTTCATACTCAATCTCCATGCTATTCTCTTCAGATCTGGATCTTTATCCTTGGTCTGTCTCTTCATCCTTTTGTTCATATCCCATTTCTTCTTCCGATTCTCTTACTGTTTTTCTTGTTATTAGGTGAGTGCGTATTTACAAGCAGCAGTAAAGCAGTAAAATACTTTATTTAGACATGGGGTACTCATAGTACGGCCCGCGGGCTGGTGGCGGCCCGGCAAGCCTTCCCTGGCGGCCCGCGGACCCCCGAGACATCATACCTGTGTTTGACGTTTTTTTTTTTTTCAAAGAGTGTCTGCAAACTAAGTTACAGCAGCGCGACTCCTAGACTCTGCTGCTCTGTGGGGGCCGGCCGGGGGGTTCCTGCCATAGTTGGAGTGGAGCTGCAGGGGCGCTAAGAGGTGAACAACACAGCCTCATTAACATGCTAATGGTCTTTTAAAGACCTGTTAATGTGCTCAGTGCGGTTGTGTGTGCTCCGAAGCTGTCTCAGCCTGGGCTGACACAGAGACAGGGTGAGAAAAGAGGGAGAGGGAAAGAAAAGGAGACTAAGTGAGGAAGGGAAAGGGAGAATGGGTGAGGAAGTAAGAGAGGGAAGGAGGGAAAGGGAGGGTGGAATCAGGGCTCAAGTCGAGGTACCACGCGGGTGGATGGCGTCCCCCCACTTATTTTACCAGGAGTTCGATAACTGGAGCAAATGGAGTCACACATTCACTCTTTGGCCTCTCTGGGGCGAGATGGGAGCTCATTCAGAACGCTGCTCACGAGCTGGCTTCTCTGATGCAATCGCATCTAAGGGGCGAGCAAGAGGAGGCAATGAATCTGAAGGTGCAAGCCACCTTTCGTGACATCACTTCTTGTTGTGACGTCAGCGTCCCCCCACTTCTTTTTTTATGACTTGTGCCCTGGGTGGAAGGGAAAGGGAGGGTAAGGGGGAAAGGGAGTGACAGAGAGGGAGTCAGGGAGGGAAAGGGAGATCGGGTGAGGGAGTGAGAGAGGGAAAGGGTAGGGGGAAAGGGAGGGAGGAAGGGAAAGGGAGGGCGAGGGAGGGAAAGGGAGACAGAGCGAGGGAGGGAAAGGGTGACAGAGCGAGGGAGGGAAAGGGAGACAGAGTGAGGGAGGGAAAGGGAGACAGAGTGAGGGAGCAAGGGAGTAAGGGAGGGAAAGGGAGACTGCGCGAGGGAGGGAAAGGGAGACAGTGAGGGAGTGAGGGAGGGAAAGGGAGATGGAGAGAGGGAGGGAAAGGGAGACAGAGTGAGGGAGGGAAAGGGAGACAGAGCGAGGGAGGGAAAGGGAGACAGAGTGAGGGAGTGAGAGAGGGAAATGGATGCAGGGAAAGGGAGGGAGGGTAAGGGATGGAGGGAAAGGGGGGAGAGAAAGGGAGTGACAGAGTGAGGGAGTGAGGGAGGGAAAGGGAGACAGAGTGAGGGAGTGAGGTGTAGCATCGTGCTACAAAGAACCACAGACACAGGTTCTTATATTTCAGGAGCTTTATTATCTGCAACCTGTCTCAACCCTGTCCCCACTCTGACTGTCCCTGGTTCCTGTCCCTGGCTCCTCCTGTTCCTGCTCCTCCCTCTGACTCCACCCCCCAACCACTAGACTACATCCCACAATACTACATCTCCCCCTTTCTTAACAAAATGAGCTTAATGTCCTCAGTGTTCGCAGTTCTTCAATCCACCACACGGGTTGGCGGACAGCCTGTTCTTCAAGCCTCAGCAGTGTCGAATCAGCGGTGGGCTTGACTTTGGTTAATCTTTCTGTTGTCTTAATCGGGGCATTCTTGATCACGTTGCGTGTGAACTGTCTGCTCTCACATTCCGCAGTCAGCATGTCTCCTTCCAGTGGTGTAACTACTGTTGGTTCAGATGCTCGATCTCTTTCATGAGTGAATAATGTTCTGGTCCTCTTCCGAGCACCCGCATCTACTTTTACTTCTGTTTGTCTTGTCCGGTTGAGGGCAACACTGTCCTCCAATTCAGGGTCATGTATACCAAACAGTATGGTGCTATCTGATGAGACTGTCTTGGCTTGGTTCAGTAACTCATTCAGCGCATTTACTTTTACTTCCTTTTGTCGAGTCCGATTGAGGGCAACACTGCCCTCCAATTCAGGGTCATGTATACCAGACAGTACGGTGCTATCTGACGAGACTATCTTGGTTTGATTCGATAACTCATTCACAGCCTCGGGTTGTCTGGCGGACTCGTGAGCTATCTGTGCATAGGCATGTTTCTCTCTTATCTGATGATCTCTCTCTACTGACACGTCCGGTTTTCCTTGCGGAGTGACTGGCTGGTCCCTTCCCGTCCGGTGACCAAGGTCCACTGTCTCTGTTTTCCCTTTGTAGGTCCTTTGAGTCAACCTCGCGGTGCCCTTCAGGGGTGACGGTGTCTGATCTAGGTCTGGATGTACTTGTGACTGACACGATAGGTTGTCTTGTGGAGTGACTGAGTATTCAGAAACTTTAGTGTGTGTCATGTCGCTCTTGACAGGACGGATGTCCTTTGGTTCCTTGGTGCGTTCGGGTGGTTGATGCCATGGCTGTTGTCGGGACCATGACTCTGTCGACTCACGGGACTGAACAGCCGTGCTTTCTGGTTCAGAGAAGTCTTTTGTCGACTTCCAGGATCGGACAGACACGCTCTCTGAATCAGAGGAGTTCCTGGCCATACCCATCCTAAAGGATCGGACAGACTCACCCTCTGAACCAGAGGAGTTACTGGCCATGTCCCTTTTAAAGCGTTCCTTAGAGAGGGTATCAAGTAATGGATTTCTGAAATGAGTAGGCCGTGACATGTTGTTCTTTGTCTCAGGATTGTCTTTAAGACGCTTCTCCGGGCGCCTTCGCCAACTTGTCTTTGACGTTGTTTCATTTGAGAAGTTGTTCAACAACCACGTGCTTGTTCTTTGTGTTTGGTCTTAAGGTTTTCAATTTTTGGCTTTCTCACATATCACCGACTTCTCCGTTTCTTCAGTGTCCTGAATGCCATTGATGCGTTGTCTTTTCCTGTTCGTTGTTGGGGAGGACCAGTTCGTCTTATGCAACCTATTCCTTCTTCCCACTTGTTTGGTGCTCGGACACCCCTGATATGGGTGTGATGTGTTCTCCTGCTGGATGTTCCCTCAGACTCATCTTCACGACTTGACGAAGAGTGTTCCTGCGCCGACTTCCAGTTTTGACCATTTTGAGCTCTCCTTCTATAGTTTGTCTTCCTTACTCTCTTGTTGTGTAAGTTGCCATCTTGTCCAGGGGTGCGATCTGTCCCACTTGACGCTTCCTCCTCGTCAGACTTTGAATGACACCTTGAGGATGAAGAACTCCTTGAGGTTGTCCTTTGACCGATTGACTCGGAGTATTCCTTGTCACTGTGTCTCTCCCGTTGGTCAGACTTTGAATGACACCTTGAGGGTGAAGAACTCCTTGAGGTTGTCCTTTGACTGATTGACTCAGAGTACTCCTTGTCACTGTGTCTCTCCCGTTGTCTTTTCATTGGTCTGCCTTCCCTCTCTCTCTTTTTTGTTTTGTCTGTTTTCCGAGTTTCATCTGTCCAGGCATCTTGATAATTTGCCTTCAGATTCGGGTCCTTTAATCTGTCTCTTGCCTTGACGTGCATTCCAATTTCAGCCTTCCTGATGATTTCTTCTAGCGACCACTTTCCTCGCAAGATCTTGAGCTTTGTGTCGGGGTTTGCGCAGCCTTCAATTATCCGGAGTCAAACTGCGTCCTCATTCGTAAAGGTGTTGAAGTGGCAGCCTTGTACCAGGTTTTGCAACTGAGTGATGAAAGTTGGCAATGGTTCACCTGGTTCCTGCCGAGCTGTGTTGAAAGCGATGCGCTCTTGATCCACTTCCGCTTGTGCGGAGAGACGGGCACATAGCTTCTCTTGGAGTCTTTTATAGATTTCTGTGTCTTCTTTGGAAAATGTTTTGATTGGGCATCGGCCCTCTGGACCCACCAAATGGAGGAGCAGCATTAGACATTTCCTCTCTCTTTGTTCACCATTGGCGTCCAGGAAATCACCCAATGTTGCCAGCAATTGGTTCCGTTTGAGACACAGACTCCAGGTATCCGTCTGCACCCCTGGGGGTGGTACTTCAATGCAGGGATTGAACCGTTGTCCTACTTCTTCTCCCACCATGAGAGGAGGATTTTGATGGATCATATTTGCAGGGCATGGGCTGTTCACTTGTCTTCTCGTCTTCGTAGTTGATCTTCTTTAGTCGAAACCTGCGGTCTGGTCATGTGCTGGGACGTTGGCAATGCTTGTTTGGCCTTCGCCAGTGCTTGTTTGGCCTTCGCCAATGCTTGTTTGGTCTTCGCCAATGCTTGTTTGGTCTTCGCCAATGCTTGTTTGATCTTAGCCAATGCTTGTTTGGCCTTCGCCAATGCTTGTTTGGCCTTCGCCAATGCTTGTTTTCTTCCTTTGCCACGATTTATCCAATGCTTGTTGATCTGCATGTATCAATGCTTGTGTCTCTTTGCATGGATCAATGCTTGTTTCTTTGCATGTGCCAATGCTTGTTTACTCTTAGCCAATACTTGTCTTTGCATGCACCAATGTTTGTTGATTTGCATGTATCAATGTTTGTCTATTTGCATGTATCACTGCTTGTTTATTTGCAGGTATCAATGTTCGTTTATTTGCATCTACCTTACGGTTGTCAGTGCTTGTTGACTTCCTTTTACCAATGTTTGTTTCTTTGTTCTTGCCAATGCTTGTTCACTTTTGCCAATGCTTGTTCACTTTCTTGCTGTTGCCTGACTCCAAGATGGCCGCCTATGGATCACACAGGGTATGTCCTTGAAATCCGCCTGACTCAAAGATGGCCGCTCGCCTGAAATCTCACCCCTCACGAGACTTGCTTTCATTCAGTCTGCCACTCACAGGAATCTCCCCGGCACTCACCGGCAGCCGATTTCTTCAGGCAGCTCACCCTCCGCAACTCTCCAGACGCTCCTCGGGTACCGGAGCAGTCAGACACGATGCAGGTGAGCTCCCGACTTCACTTCACGGCTCACCTGCGATATCTCACGCATCGGGGGTGAGCTTTTCTTCCGTCTGGCGCGAACAGCGCTCTTGCTTCTGGGCACACCCACGGGGCTTCTGCAGTGCCCCAGGCGCCCTCTTGTAGCCAGGGCATTAGGCAGGATCGGGGTGGGCTCCCGATTCCTCCTTACTTTTGAGTTCCCGCTTTCCTTCTCCGACACCGTGCCAAACCTCACGCATCGGGCGTGAGGTTTTCCGACCTCGGATCTCCCTCAGGCTCCGCTTTCAGCGCTCTCAGCAGCGCTTGGCAGGCGATATTCGTGGGGCACCGTCCTCCACGCTGAGGCACTTTTCTCTGCTCTTTGGAGCTTGGCAGAGTCGGGGTGGGCTCCCGACTTCTGCTCGTGCAGCACTCACTAGTTTTGCACGCTTCCTGCGTGAGTCCCGTTTTGGCGCGAAGGGGTCTCTTCTTCTTCGAGCGTTTTAACGCTCAGTGCCTCGGCTCCCTCTTGGATCCCTCTCAACTGCTGGGGGAACAGGGTCACCTGCTGCTGGTTTCTTGTCTCAGGCAGCAACTTCGTTTCCCTTGGGCAGCGTTTTCTTCTCCTCGAGGCTGCCTGGGGACAGGGCTCTCTTGTGGGGTTCTGTGGGCTATGATCATGCCCATCCCACCCTCGTCGCCAGTTGTAGCATCGTGCTACAAAGAACCACAGACACAGGTTCTTATATTTCAGGAGCTTTATTATCTGCAACCTGTCTCAACCCTGTCCCCACTCTGACTGTCCCTGGTTCCTGTCCCCGGCTCCTCCTGTTCCTGCTCCTCCCTCTGACTCCACCCCCCAACCACTAGACTACATCCCACAATACTACATGAGGTAGGGAAAGAGAGACAGAGTGAGGGAGGGAAAGGGAGACAGAGTGAGTGAGGGAGTGAGAGAGGGAAAGGGAGGGAGAGAAAGGAAGGGAGGGAAAGGGAGTGACAGAGTGAGGCAGTGAGAGAGGGAAAGGGAGGGAGGGAAAGGAAGGGAGTGACAGAGTTAGGGAGTGAGAGAGGGAAAGGGAGACAGAGTGAGGGAGTGAGAGAGGGAAAGGGAGACAGAGGGAGGGGGACAGAGCAAGGGAGAGTGAGAGGGAGGGAGGGAGACAGAGAGAGAAAGAGAGCAAGAGAGAGAGATGTGTGTATGCCGAGTCTGGTGGCTCAGTGCATGAAGGTGTCCGCTGCAGGGACCAGTGATCAACCTCATGGTCAGTTTTTTTTTTATTGCTCTAGCCCCGCCCCCTCCCCCACTGACCCCGCCCCCACTGGTGCGGCCCTCGGACACAATTCACATGTGTAAATTTGGCCCCCGAGAGAAAGTTTGTGAGCACCCATGATTTAGACTATCAAGTCCATAAAACCTCCAAATACAGGAAGCAAACAATTGTACAAACATAAAAGTGAAAATGACTGCTGTGCAAATAAGCAGTGTCTCGCAATGTTCTATCTTTAAAACTTGACTTAAAAACCCTACGGCTATGGTTAAAGTGCAATATTGTAAAGTGCTAGTATCTAAAAATATAAAAGACATGAGTGTCCGGTAATGGTGCAGTGTAGACTACATAACAAATTGTCTCTTGAGTATTTTGTTTCAGGCAGGATAAGTAGTAGTTTGTGCTCGAGTTCCATAGTGTGCCCTTGTGCTTAGCAGCCTACCCTTCACAATTTTTAGGAATGTGCAGTGAATGTCCCCGGTATTGGGCAAGCCTCACGTAGGAACCGGCCGGCTTCCAAAAAGCATTTTCCAAACTGGGCTATTCTTTTGGTGTCACTGAGGTGTAGATTAGTTTTCGTGCCTCTTTGCATGTTCTTCACCTGTACTACAAAGAGATTGGTCTTATGTACTGTTGCTTCTGTTGTAGCAGCCTACACAGCAGCATACAATATGGGCAGCCGTTTCTGAGGGGTATAGGCACAATCTACATCGCCCATGCTTCTGTATCATGCTCTTACAGTGCACCCTGTATTCCCATATGGGCGTTGTTAAAAGCGCTAGTATAGTCTTAAAGCTTGTTTCAAATGACTTATTTCAAGTATGGTTGAGAATGTGTAAATGTTGTGTGATGTCGAGAATCCCTCTGCTCCTCTAATGTTTCTGATTCGGTTTCTATTGTACTCTTGAAGCCACCCTGCCCTGTTCCTTTTATCTATTTCTTTAGGTATGCTGTAGTAATTGAGGGGTCAGTCGAGCTTTCTGTGTTCGTATTTCATGTTGTTTCCGCCAAGGTACTTCACCCACTTGCTTTTCTCATCCAGAAATATTTTAGTTAGTGCTCCTCGCAGGGTTTTCAGGTTTGCCCTGGTCACAAGGTGAGGGGAATTTGATTATATCTTTTTTGCACTCAATGCCCATGCTGAGCATACTCAAGACGAATTAGAGTGAGTCAAGTGCTTTTTGGCATGGTGAATATTTTTCTGTATGTGGCTATATGGCTCCCTTCTAGTGGCTCTGTGAGCCTTCCAGGGAAAGCAAGGTGGCCATATTTTATAGTTGGTAATAATTGTGTCCCTATGACTCATCGTATCGCCTCTGCTGAGTGGCTGTTTAGTTTATGGTATCGTTTGGACAGGACTTCCGGGATTTTGGCTGCTTTTCATGCTGATGCAGTTACCTGCAATGTGATTTTTCAAGTATCTGCCAGCCAGACTCCAAGGTATTTGTATTTGTTAGTTGTGCCTATTTTCAGTGGGCCAAGTTGCAATCCAAGTTGGTATTTTTTGGTTCAATGTCCGAAAATCAGGATTTTAGTTTTTTCGGCGTTCGCCTGCAGAGCATTCCATGCATTGTGTGTATAGGGCCCGCCTAATCCTAATGCGGTTTTAATCTAATAACACCAAATCGCCTTCATATTGCATTATTGGTTATTTCATCTGGCCCAATTTTGGTGGGAAGGTTTTTCTTTTTAGTAGTTCATCACCTAGATCTGCTGTATATAGATTAAACAATGAGGGGGCGATGACATAACCCTGTTTAAGACCTTTGTTGGTGACGATCCTTGCTGTGCCATGAGTCTGTGTTATTTTGGTCCTCACCCAAGTGTTGTTATATAGCGATTTTATTGTCACAAGCAGTTGTCTCGGTATGCCCCATCCTGCCAGATATTTCCAGAGGATGTTGCGATCAATGCCATCAAACGCGGCGCTGTAGTATACTAAACAGGCATATGATGGTAGTGTAGTCAATTCACAGGCCTTGGAGCCCAGGAATCAGAGCGATTTTGTTATCCGTTGTGGAGAAGTTTGACCTACACTACGTCTGATAAGTTGGAATGATGTTATTCTCATTGATCAAGTGTTCTAGCTCATGTAGTAGCACTTTTGCATAGGCTTTGCCATTGATGTCTAGTGGGTTTATTAGCCTGTAGTTCTCTGGTCGGGTAGGATGGCCCTTTTTGTGCAAAGGATGAAGGATGGAGCCTTTCCAGGCATCAGGGATGACAGATGTAGTGAGGCATTCTTTAAACATATTGAGCATCAAAGGAGTCCAACAGGTTCCATCTTCTTAGAAAATACCCCAGGGTATTCCATTCGTCCCAGGAGCCCCAACCCTCCGAAAGCTCTCCAAGACCCTCAAAGTTTCCGACTTAGTTACTGTTATTTGGCTGTCTTTCAGGCCTTCTAATGCGTTGACCAACAAGGTTGCATTGTTGGCCCTTGTTTTATTGGGATCTATGTATAGATTTTTTACATACCCCTCCCATATATTGGCAGGTTTGATGTTCTCCTTGCTGGTCGCTGTGTTTGTTAGGCCATTTATTCATTCCCAGAATTCCCTAGTCTTACTGGGTGATAACAAAGTGTATATGTGTTTCCAGTGTTCCTGAGTTTGTTGTTGTATTAGGTTCCAGGCTATTTTTTATGCTATTTCTTTGCCTCTTTCATATTTATTTCCGTGCTGTTAGTCTTCTCCTTTCTTTGTTTTGATATCGCATGTCAGCATTTTGTTTGCTCTCCAATAATTCCCTGGTCATGGGGGACGAGAGTATCCTTCTTGTTGGTGCTGCTAGTTGCTGTCTGTGTTTTTGGAACATGAGTGCTTCATATAGTTTTTCTAGCAATGAGGATCACTTCCCTACTAGACTTGCTTCGATACTCCAAGTCAGGCAGATATTGGCTGGGCCTGCATCTAATTTAAGAGAGCAGCCTGCTGATTTGTAATTTTTTGTGTCATTGCTCCCATGCTGTCATCTAAAGAAATGGGGTTTTGGTCACTTTCACTTCTTTGCTGGACCTTATAACTTGTTTGTCTATTTAGCAGGTCTTTACTTAAAAAGATGCAGCCTAGAGTTTGAAAGTGTGAATTGATTTGCACACTTTGGTCCCTTCCAGATTGGCTGATACCAGGGCAAACTCTCTGAGACAAGCTTGTAGTAAGGAACATTGACAGTCGCCTGGGGATGCCTCAGATTGGCCCATGTTGAAGTCTTCAGTCACTATGCACTTTTAATTGGAGATCCAGTTTTACATATTGCTAGGTCACCCATTGGTCTTCCAAATAGATTTTTTTGTGTGCCGAGAAGTGAATTGTTTGGAACTCCAGGATCGGGATGATCGACCATGTTATTTGGTAACAAATTATGTAATCAGTATAAAGATACTTCAATGTCTTTGTGTTTTCTGTGAGGGTGTTGCAGGGTGTCTGCTCATACACAGAACGGTGCACAGAGACCCAGGACCTCAGTGAATTGTGGTGGACCAAAATACTCACCTCAGTACCTAGAACCCCCTAACCGACTAGCATCAGTGTCTCATTAGCTCATGGTCCTATTGCAAAGGTACCAATGATTAGAAAACCCAGAACATGCAACTTAGGATACACTCAGGAATGGTGGGAATCAAGAACACTCTTCCGTTATATTCTCATACCAGTCCACAACATGGGTAAAAAGAGACGTGATAAAGTTTAAAATATTTATTTTAACGACAAGATCTAAGATGCAGTATTTTTGCTAACATAAGCACGCATATGAGCAAAAATAATACGATCAGCATTGTTACAATTCCATAAAACACAAAAAGAGAAATCATATTATAATGATAGTGGAAACAGGTCCTATAGTGCCTTGTATGCCACCCTCCCTAGCTATGAGCTATGTTTTATATAATATTAGAATGTCTCTTAGACTTGAATGGGGAACCCCAGACCTCCGAGATCAGCAAAGATGAATCACATCAGGATCTGCAAAAGCTATCTCTCTCTGGAAACTGATTTTTCTCCAAGTGTCTAAATCATGCATGCAGTGTGATATTAAAGACGCCAGAATTGCAGCTAGCTGCACTGCTTGCATGTTATGTCTAGAGCATGAGCTGATCAGCCTGAACAACACCTAACATTGTTATGATAACCTTGGAGGCTTCAGCACTCACAGTGCAGACTAAGGTCGATATGTAAGTCTAGGGATAGTTGAAAACAAGCCATTCTCGTGAAGCATTTCACACAGCCTAACTTACAACAACAATTACATATAGTGTTGTGTGAAAAAGCAGCAAAAAGGTAAAATGGCGTTTAAACTTCTAATAAGCCTATGCTAACACAGCAATGAGTGCAAGCAGGGCCCTGCCTTCACTACAAGGGAAGACAGGCCTGCCACATTCCAGATAATTATATTTAGCGCAGTTTTTCTGAGTTATGTGTTTTCACCGTCTGCTCTAGGAGTTTGACCGCCCTTTCATAGCGGGAGCTGTAGGAAGCCAGGCCCAATCGGATTGTTCCAAATGAGTGTGCGTTGTTGATTCATCCATTCATCAATTTTTATTACTTTTCAATTCCTTTCAGGATACTACTTGCTTCATTGTTCTGCCCAAATGGATAATGCCTCTCTGATAGAACATGTGGATATATTTCAGCAATTGGTTTAGAGTATTTGCTTTTTATTGTAACCATGTTTGAATAACCTATATGTTATGTCAACGTTAATAAACAGTGCATTTTTGTTTCTTTTCATATTTTTGCAGCTTGTCATCCATGTTCCTGTTTCCCTACTCTTAATCCCCAATATGTTTAATGTTGTTTGATGGAACACCAGTGGTTTGGGACATCCAGTCCAAAAACAAAAGGTCCACTGATAGGATGGGATCGAAAAACGACGTGGAGACAAGATGTTGGCAATGGCAGAGAGAGTAAGGGATTAACGTCAATTGATGTATTTATAATTTATATTTTATTAAACTGTGATGCGATTGAGGTGTCTACCGTAATGTATGTTGTGTACAAACTATACACTGATGGAGATGTTGACTGTACAGTTCATATACATATTAATGTACAAACTGTAATACAAACAAATAAAAAAACCAAAAACAAAAGGTCTATCAACATTTAATTCACGTTACTTTTTTACAGGAAACTCATTGTAATTATGTTGCAGCACTTAAAATAAAATGGCAATGGGGAGGCCATGTTGTTGTTTCTCCAGGCATTAACCGTACAGGTGGTGTTGCCATCCTTTTTCATAAATCGCTAAATCAGCAGATTGTATCAACTCAGAGTGACATTGATAAACAATGGGTATTTGGTTAATGTTATTATTCATAAAAAACAGATTTCTTTATTTAATATCTATTGTCCTGGCAAGACTGATCCTGATTTTTCGAATAACACTGAAATAAAATTGGCTCCCGTTGATAATCCAAATATTATTGTAGCAGGAGATTTTAATCAATGGTTAGAACCATTTACTGAAAGGAAATCTGAAAGCAAATTTAATCCTGAAAAATCCCATCTAGCATTTCAGTCAGCCATTGCCCCTCATACATTATTGGATCACTGAAAAAAATGTAATCCTGATGCTTGTGAATTTACTTTTTTCTCTAATGTACATCATACCATGTCCAGAATTGATTACATTTATGTTACTAAAAGTCCTTACGTCCTTCTATTCAATCCACAGAAATTGGCTCCATTTGTATTTCAGATCATGCCCTTGTATCATCTTCATTTGATTTGTCTCTCAATAACTCTAGTAAGTAAGTACATTTTTTAATGTATATAGTTAATTAAAACCTTTACAATATGGTTACATAAAGACACATGCTTTAAGAATAAAATGTGCGACTTTAGCGGATCGTTAAAAAAGAAAACAAAAAGATAACTTGCTAAAATGTCTATATTTTTGGTATATTTGTAAGAGGGGATTCAGAGTCTGTTCGTAACCCATTCGGGCATTTATGTTTGAGCGTTCAGTGATCTTTTTTCTCAGTCTTCACTACTAGCAGCAATGCCTTTTGGCAGAATCTGGCGGCTCTACAAGCTGTCTGCAGATGGTAACTATTCAGTGCTAGCATGACAGCTGGGCGGCATGATCTAATCTGAAAAAGGCGAAATACATGCAGTAGATAATAACGTCTCAAAATGTTCAAAGATGGGCAGATGCACAATATGTGCAACATTGATTCTTCCATTTGCCCACATAGTCTGCAGACAGGGGACGGCCATGTTTGCTTCTATGGAGGTGTATGATCTTTTAAAATGGTGATACCCAGCCGTAATTGTAATAGTGTTTTTTGGGTGGCATTGGATATGTGATTTACTAAATACGGTTGAGGCTCCATTTTCACATACGTGGCCAGGACCGTCCAACTTTGTTTTTTCTGTGCTGTTGCGGCTTTGTCTGTTAGCCAAGATCTTTGCTTTGCTGCTCCGTTGGTTACTTTTTCAATAACTCTAAAACTGGTCGTTGGAGATTCAACAACTTCCTCCTATTGGGCAACAATTGTACTACAGAAGCCACTGCTTTAATAATGTGTTTTTGTAAATTATTCAGTCTATTGAAACTTCCATTCCAAATTATTGGGATGCTTTGCTTTCAAAGCCTACTTTCGGGCCTTTACTATAACTTTTTCGGCTAAAAGGAAAATGATAGTAAATTCCCAATAAATTACATTACTACATAAAATAAAAAAACTCTTGCACATTCTTTACCTCTAAATCTTCCTCTGTTTTACATGAGCTGATTCAATAAAAATATCATGGAGGTCAAATAAAGAGGGTAAAAGGTTGGCTAATTATTTAAAAGTTAAATGTGAGTGTAAAAATATTGTGCCCATATGTAATGAGCTCACCAATAACATTGCGTCCTCTGATTCTGCTATTTCTAATGTCTTCCAAGAGTACTATAAATCCTTGGATACAAAAGATGCCAATCAAGCAGACTATGATATAAATACTTTTTTGATGGCCTTCATAATCCTTCTTCCATCCCTGATACATTTAAACCATTAGAAGCTGGCATAACTCTTCAAGACATTATGGAGGCTATCAAACCCCTTAAAAAAGCTAAAGCCCGGGTCCAGAAGGATTTTCTATTGATATATTTTCCTCTTTTTCAAACTATTTTTGCCCCCGAAATACCTAAACTTTTAAAATGTTTTCTTTTAAATTTGAAGGCTTGTCGCTCTTTTATGGAAGCCCCGATTGTTAGTTTCCCTAAATGTGACAAAGCTCACACACTTTGTAAAAATGTATCGTCCTATTTCATTAATTAATCCTGATTGCAAAACAATTGCCAAAATTCTAGCATCTTGCCTTGAAAATGTTGTCAAATCTGATCAATCTGGTTTTATTAAGATAGACTTGCTATGGATCATGCCAGAATGTTTTCTAATAATCTTGCCTTTGGTAAAAAATATCACCTCTCCCTAATCTCTTGATGCCAAAAAGTGATTTGACGTTATTAATTGACAATTTATGTTTACTACTCTATTGGTTCGGCCCTAAATTTATTTCATTTATAAAATTATTATTCTCTGACCCCTTGTCAAGCAACTACGCAGTCTTCTACCTAATCTTGCTTGTGTTGGCGTAGTTAGGTTTCGCAGGGATGCAAAGGACCAACTTCCCAAATTACTAAATAATAACCTGTGATTTAACTCACAATCAAGTTAAGAGTTAGAAATAAGGGCAAGGGCCGGATACTGGACGTTGATGAATTCTTGCTGTTGACCTGCGAGGCAACAAGTGAAATTTTTATTATCTACTTTAGGGTAGGGTTTTTAGATTTTCTATAATTATTCTTAAGAGTACTTCTGTTTAGGAATAAATCCTACCTGTGAGCAGTGGTTATCTTGTCTACGTCCCAGTATTTCTTGTTCAGTTGTTTTGATGAGTGGAGCTTGAGGAACAAGCTATGTCTTGTGTAGTATAGTAGTATTCAGCTGAAAAAGAAACAACAGAGTAAACACCACTGCACCTTCTAAAAAACCTTGAACTCTGCTTCTTTCTTATTTAGTACAAAAATCCAACTTACTTAAACACTATCGTGAAAACTGCTGTGCACTATTCCTATTTGTTGGAGTAAAGAAATAAACAAAAGAGCAACATCCTCCACGTGATCTTACATGTTTCAGGTTCAATAATAATTCTGACCCTAAACACACACTGTCCCATCTAAATATCAAAATTTGGTCAAATAATATCTTTAACGATTACTGAGTTCTAAGTTCCAAGAACGAAGTGTTATCTAAAAGTCTTTTAAAACAAATCCAAAATGATTTCTTCTTAGTAAATGCAATAGTTCCAAAAATGAGTCGGTGACTTGACCTTTCTTGCGAAGGCCGCCAAAGATTTTAAAGGTACTTATCTACTTCTTTGTCTTTCTCTCTGCAGATCCTGATGTCCTGAAAGAAAGAAAAGTTCCTGAGCTGGGATCCGAAGTCGTTGAAATCTGTTGTGCGGCAATCAAGTGAGTCTGGAAGCTTCTATAATCAGGTCCTGTCCGTATGATGGGCAGAAGGTAAAAGGCCTTCTGGAAGGTGGGTGTGGTTTATATACCTTAGCCACACCCAAGTTAGCCACACCCCTAACGCCTATCACGTAATGTCCCATTCCAGCGTGAAGGTGCTTGAACAGGAGTTTTTCTATTGCAGTCAGTTTTAACACAACGATTCACAGTGGTAGAAATCTTCAATGCGTGCCCCGATCAGCAGCGGTAGAAAACCTCAGTGCATGCCACAATACTTGTGAAAGGCAGCAGCGGTAGAAATTCTAGGTGCATGCTACAATATTTGTGAAAGTCAGAATGGTTGTACTACAAGATGTAACGAACTAAAATAGCATTTCACCAATCACCAAAGTCAAAGCCATTATACAAAGAGCTTTTACCGTCCACATTCAAATAGTTGCATAATTCCACAAAGTACAGAGTAAACCATTTGACACAATTAAACCTTTTGACACAATTAACATATGGAGTGCTGGTGCACAGGAAAGGGGTGGGGTTTTTCCTGCAATAATTCACGCTAATTCCTATGCCTTAAATGCACGTACATGATCATGATGTGTTTGGGGGATCGGTATTCATGAGAGTACTCCCCTCTCAAGATCCCCCCTAAGACTTTTGGGATGGGTTTGGGCTTTGTTGGGTGTTGAGTATGAAAAGCTTTCACCAATTGTGACGCATTCTTTAGATGAGCTAAAGGTTCCCAGAACCATTCTTCTGTGACAGAACCTTTCCAGTCTATCAAATAAAAAAGTTTTCCGTGAACTCTTCATGAGTCAAAATTGTTTTAACTTCGAATTCAGGAACTCCTTCAATTTCAATAGGAGGACGGGCTTTGATTAGCCATGTTTTAGGGCTGTAAGGTTTTAATAAAGACACATGGAAGACTGGGTGGATTCGATAGCGTTGTGGGAGTGTTCATTTTACACTGACAGGATTTATGGCTTTCTCTGGAGGAAATGGTCCTATAAAGCGAGGATTACATTTCCTATTTCCTTTTAATCGTAAATTCCTTGTGGCTAACCGGACTTTGTCCCCTTTAGCGTAGGAGTGTTGAGCAGAACAGTGCTTATCTGCTGTGACATAATCGTGTACAGATGGAACCATGTCGGTTGAAACCAAGTGATCAGGAATATGTTTAGGGTGATAACCATTTTTTCAAAAGAATGGAGACATTTTGGTAGAAGAATCGTTCTACATTATTGTATGTGAACTCCAAAGCCCATAAAATATCTGACCATTCATCATCAACGTTCTATAACATGCATCGTAAATATTGTTCTATTGTAAATTGCTGGTGGCTCTAGTATCAATTAGTGCATCCACAATCCAAGGGAGCATGGGATTAGCAATATCTGTGAGTTTTACTTGAATACATAAGTGTCGACTCACTAAGGTTGGGACTGTAGAGGTTAAACTAAAACAGGTACTCAACAAACTGACCTCATCTTTTATCGAGTGTTCTAGTTTTCTGATTGTACTTGCACCATGGCTACTTCTGAAGTTTTTGGTTTGCTTTTATTGGGACGTGTTGGGCATTCTTTAACAAAGTGTCCCGTCTTGCCACAATAAAGACATTGGTTTAATTTTTGTCTCTTTTACTTTTCTTCTTTTGAAAGAGGTTCCCAGATAGTACCAATTTGCATTGGTTCTACTGGATCTTGTTTATTTATTACTTCTTTGTGGTTTGAACCCTTAGTCTTAAAAAATACAAGCTTGTGATCTGTCTTTCCGCATTCTCCCTTTCGTTATGACAACCTGTGGTTTAGTTTTACTACTAAATCTATAAATTTTCTACAATCAACAGAGGGTTCTATTATCTGCATCACCATGTCTTTTAATTCTTCTCTCAATCCCCTATAAAAGAGAGAGACTCTTTTGTCATATGGCCAGTCGGTTTCTAAAACTAGACAATTGAAGACTGAAATGTAATGAAGTAAATCTGAGGACCCTTGCTTTAAATTGAGTAGTTCGTTATCAGCTGATTGTACAAAAACATGCTTAGCGAATAATATTTTCATAGCATGCTCGAATCGCTTATAGTTGGACGGATAGTACGGACTGACCAAAGTGCCTCCTAAATATGACAAGATGAATGCCACCTTGGGTGAGTCATCTGGGAAGGCTGTGGGATTTGCTAAAAAATGTAGGTGACATTGGTTCATAAAAATGGTGAACTTGTTACTGTCACCATAAAACCGTTCTGGTTGAGCAAGAGGAACTGATACTGGGGTGATCACTTGGATCTGTGTTGGATTACTTGTTGGTTGTGGAAGAGGAAGATGAATTTGAGAAAGTAGGTTGAAAACTTGCTGGTTTGAGAAAAGGTTTTTGTATTGCTCCTTGAAGAGTCAATAAATTCCTACGTAAAGCTGCATTTTCTGCTTTAATATCATTTAAGATAATGGCTATGTCTTGTAGAGATATTTGCGAAGTCATATCCATTGCATCTGGGCAAAACAATAGTCGTGAGCTTTGCCTTCTGTCAAGCAACTACGCAGTCTCCTACCTTATCTTGCTTGTGTTGGTGAAGTTAGGTTTCGCAGGGATGCAAGGGACCAACTTTAAAATTACTAAATAATAACTTGTGATTTAACTCACAATCAAGTTGAGTTAGAAATAAGGGAGGAGGGCCGGATACTGGACATTGATGAATTCTTGCTGTTGACCTGCATGGCAACAAGTGAGATTTTTATTATCTACTTTAGGGTAGGGTTTTTAGATTAACTACAATTATTCTTAAGAGTACTTCTGTTTAGGAACAAATCCTACATGCAAGCAGTTGTTATCTTGTATAAGTCCCAGTGTTTATTGTACTGTGGTTTTGATGAGTGGAGCTTGAGGAACAGGCTATGTCTTGTGTAGTATAGTAGTATTCAGCTGAAAAAGAAATAACAGAGTAAACACCACTGCACCTTCTAAAAAACCTTGAACTCTGCTTCTTTCTTATTTAGTACAAAAATCCAACTTACTTAAACATTATCGTGAAAACTGCTGTGCACTGTTCCTAATTGTTGGAGAAAAGAAATTAACAAAAGAGCAACATCCTCCATGTGATCTTAAATGTTTCAGGTTCAATAATAATTCTGACCCTAAACACACACTGTCCCATCTAAATATCAAAATTTGGTCAAATAATATCTTTAAACATTATTCAGTTCTAAAACCCAAGAACGAAGTGTTATCTAAAAGTCCTTTAAAATAAATCCAAAATTATTTCTTCTTGTTAAATGCAATAGTTCCAAAAATTAGTCTGTGACTTGACCTTTCATGCGAAGAGCGCCAAAGATTTTAAAGGTACTTATCTTCTTTGCCTGTCTCTCTGCAGATCCTGCCATCGTGAAAGAAAGAAGAGTTCCTGAGCTGGGATCCAAAGTAGTTGAAATCCGTCATGCGGCAATCAGGTGAGTCTGGGAGCTTCTATAATCGGGTCCTGTCCGGATGACGGGTGGAAGGCAAAGCGCCTTCTGGAATGTGGGTGTGTTTTAGCCACACCCAAGGTGGGTGTGTTTTAGCCACACCCAAGTCAGCCACGCCCCTAACGGAAGACGATTAAATGAGTTATGCAAATGGGTTAAGACAATATGAACAAATAGAACAAAGGGGTGCCAACTTACTTCTGGTGGTATTAACCGCAGCTGTATGTGGGAGTCTTGTTAGACCAGCACGATGTTTAGAATCTTGGTTTTGAACAAGTCATGAGCCTTCTGTTTCTCACCAAGTATTAAAGGTCCAAATGTACTTTCACTCTCACCATATGAGTCTATATGCCTGCACTTTTCCCCGTCTTCTCGCTGGGCCTAACTTAACGCGTAGTACTGGTCACAGCGTTTAGTTTACCTAATCTATAAGTGCTTCTATGCTCTCTAGTGACTCAGTTCGCCCGCGCGGATAACTCACATTTTTACCGTAGCCTCTTGCATCAGCAGCTTGCTTAGTTTTACGGCAATCAGAGCCTACTCTGACCTGAGGCATTACTACATGTCCAATCTTACGCGCAGCTTGAAACTCATATTTTATGGGATTTTGGGGTTTTCGCACTTTTAAACAGTTTATGTGTTTGGTATCATGGCACTCATGGGCCTCGAATTTTCTCTATTTATATAGAACATCATCTTGGCCTGACTCTTTCATGAAACATTTTCTTCACATACTCTTTAGCTTTTACGCCCACACTAGGCTCATGGCTAGAGTAGATACTTGGCTTAATTTCCCTGAACCACCGAGTTTACGTGGTATGTTAGAGCGCTGTAGCTTCTCCATGCACTTATTCTAACAATTCAATTTCTTTACAGGTACACCACACTATATATACTCACAGGACTTTGATCTACTACAAGCCTTACCTATGCGCCCTAGGTATGTCATGCCCCCCTTCATTTCTCCACAAGCAATCGCTCACTTTTATCAGTCTGGTTGTAAACACACTTATTTATATGGGTGGGCGGAGGTCGCGTAAGGGACTTTTGCGAAGAGGCACGGAGATTGAACCAATCTCCATGCCTCTCTGCATATTTCCATTACGCAGCGCCCGGCCGCTGCCCACCTCCCGGCCACCTCCCGCCTCCCGTTATATTTAAAAGACTATAATGAAACTTAAATAAAACTTACCTTATTGCGGCCGCATCCTTCCCCATCGCGGCTTCATCTGAAAACTGCGCATGCGCAGGAGCCTGCACATGCGCGTTCCTCACCAAGACTGCGCATGCGAAGGCTCCCACACATGCACAGTTTCCAGATGAAGCCGCGATGGGGAAGGATGCGGCCGCAATAAGGTAAGTTTTATTTAAGTTTCATTTTAGGTTTTTAAATATAATTTAATAAGGCGGTCGGGAGGCGGGCGGTGGGTGGGCGGCTAACTTCCGTTCCACCCCCGAATGTGCGGAAATTTGCCTCAAATCTCGGCCTTCTTTGCGCAAGGGCAGAAGGGCAAATCTCCGCACATTCCGTGGGTGGAACGGAGATGTCCGCCCACCCCTACTTATTTACTTATTGTTCTGGCATTTTTTAGAAATTTGCTTCAATCCTCCTGCACACTGGCACTGGTCTAGAGGCATCTCTACTTAAGGTGTCACTTTGCAATTGTTTTTACTCACCTTTGGTAACATGTGCTTGGCTCTAAGGTGTCATTTTTCAATTGACTTCACTCACCCCTTTGGGTAAGATGTGCTTGGCTCTAAGTATCACACACTCTTCTGCTCACTGATACTGCACTACCCACTTGATCCAACCTCTTTGTTATCCACACTCCTATTTTTTAAAAATGTCACCTTCCTCTTTGCTCTTTTCTCTTTTCCCTCTCTATTATCTCATTTTTCTATGAGCTTACTTTTCTCTAATTGTTTACAATGTTTTACATAGTGCTATACCGTTATTCTAAAACACATTCATGTTGTATGGCATTACAGTCCTGAAGTAGCCCATGTTTGGGTGAAACACATTGGCTGGTTCTATCAAATGAAGCATTTCTGAAAATAAAAAGATCAGAAACAATTATCAGCGAATGCCTTTAATTGATGTGTTCATGTGTACTTAAATGCCTATTTCTATATATTGCCTCTCATCCAATCAATGTACACTCTTCAAACCTGCCTTCTGGCACACTGTTGCTCGGGGATGATGTTCACTTTAGTCATGAGGCTCTCAGTGTGCTGAGAGGTACATTTGCAGAGTGGTGGAAAAAGGGATGTGGCCTCCAATCACCTCTCAGCAATCCCACTGAGTGGGGCTTACTGGAGGTAACAGGCGGGCTAGTTGGCCCCTAAGGATCTTCAGGATCAAAGAGTACTTTATCCCAGAACCAAGGGCGTGCCCGGAGGCGCATTTGCTGAGCAGTGGAGAAAGGGAGCGGGCCTCCGGTGAATTTCTGGCTTCCTTTTTTCCCATTATTTTAGGAAGGGGGACCACACAGCCTGAACTGCAGGACCCGGGGGCATGTGCAAAATGTATAGGAGGAGGCACATGGGCCCAATCCTTAGAGCCTTAATGCCACAGGGGCCACCACCTCCCTGGGCATTTTCATTACATTTTATGAGGGTTGCCCTAAGCAACCTCCATCCTCTAGGGACTGGCACCTCCCATAGCAAATGGTGATTGAATCCGGAGAGGCTCGTGCAACCCCCCTGTAGCCTCAGGGACCACTCTCTCCCTTGGGCTAAATGTGAGAAATGCGGGGCCACATGGACCCCCACATTCTGGGAATGGCACCTCCTCTGACGTAAATGAAATATTAACACGGGCGCTCCAGCACCCCCCGCCGCCTTGGAGTCCATCACCTTCGGTGGCAAATGGGTATAATTACTGTGGGGGGGTGTGCGGACCCCATAGCCACAGGGACCACCACCTCCCTGTGGTGGTGTTCTGTAATGGAAGAGGGTCCCACAGCCCCTTCCTGAAGCCATAAATGGCCCTGGGAACCGCCTTCGACCAAGGCCAGCTACTGCTACCACCCTAGGTGCCTACCCTCGGGGTAGCTGTTTGCTATGGCTTGGCAGGAGCTTTACTGCTCCCATCTAGCCATAGCAAACTGTGCTCGCTTTCAGCAGGTGAGAGCATTAAAAATGCTTGTGCCTTCTGAAAGCAAGCACAATTGCTTTACCAGAGAGGGAGCTGCATGTTAGCACCTCCCTCTCTGTCAAAGCAATGCCAGATACTGCAGTAGGTGGGTAGCCAGCAGGGACTGCAGGGGCCTTGAGGCTCCCCCTGCGGTCTCCAACATTGCCAAGTTGGTGACCTGGGTGGGACCAGGGCACCAACACTAGAGGCCAGACAGTGTGAATGGGGACCCTGGGACCGAAATCGGCCTGGGAAGGGAAGCCGCTTTGCCCCCTTCTCCCATTGAAAAAATAACAGGCCACGGGGATGGGGTAAGTGGGGCCAAAGACAGTCCAGGGAAGGTGGGCAACACAGTCCAACTCCCTTAAAAAATATTTTAAGGAAAAAAAGCATCTAGCAAGTTGCAATAAGCCATGCCCCCTACTGCACAATTGCTGCAAGGACGTCAGAGGCCACGCCTCTTTCTCCACCACTCTGCAATGCACCTCCAGGCACACTTCTGGTTGAGGATGAAGGCCCCTTGGCTTCAGAGGATCTTTGGGGGGCCTAAAAGCCCTCCTGTTACATCCAGTAAGTCCCTCAGAGTGCAATTGCTGAGACTATTTTGTAGGCTCTACCCCTTTCTCAACCACTCTCAAAAGGCACCTCCTGGTGAACTGCTAATTGGGGGATGAAGGACTCTTAGCTCAAGAGAGTCCTAGGGGGCCAACAAGCACTCCTGTTGCCTCCAGTAAGTCCCATAGAGCTTAATTGCTGAGAGGACTTCAGAGGTCACATCCCTTTTCTCCACCACTGTTCAAACCCGCCTCCTGGCACATTGCTGATTGAGGGATGAAGTCTCTTGGACTTCAGGGTGAAAGATGCGGTGGACCGCTTTCGTAGAAACAATGTTCATGTGGTGGGCCTTCCGGAGGGAGTTGAGGGGTAAAATGCAGTGGAATACGTCAAGCGTTGGATACGACTTGCTCCCTTGCTCACAATTCTTCTTGATGGAGTGAGTGTCCCAACAAGGAGGCCACTGCCTGGCTCCAGGCCCCTGCTGAAGCTTGTGCACTTCGAGATGCTGCATCATGCTCTTTCCGGACTATACAATGACAGTCCAATGTCAACGAAACCCCTTCATGGCAATTGAACATCGCCTCAGTGAGCGGAATGAATGCTTCTCCCTTCTGTTCCATGCATTTTTGAAATTCGAGAAGATTACATTTTTTGACTCACCTAAAGATTCCTGGTAGTGGCTAGAGACTTTATAACTTGCACCACCTAACCAGCCCCCTCAAAGTGCTGCCAAACCTCTTGCCTCCTCAGGGAATCGCCGCCATGGGCGGCGCAAGCCACCTGAACACGCTCCTTAACCCGCCACAACTCCTGACCTACAGTAGGTCATCCAGGAAAGACAATGGGCTCTCTAATCGTCAGCGGTGATAGGAGATGCATACCGGGCTTCTGGCCCAGAAGCTGACTTAACAGGATCCACTAGCGACAATAGCTCCTCGGCCATGTGGCCCTCTGCAGCTGACTCACTGGTCCCCCCTCAATTTCAACCCGCAGACAGCTGAAGAAATCATTTGATTTACTATTTTCAACTTACAACCACCTGTTTAAATGCATTTATTGCTATGTTCGTGTCATCACCTTGTGCTTTGCATCTCACTTAACCCTTCTTTCCTTATAGCTGGTACCTACATATGTTGTCTCCTTTGGCTTTGCTTGCACATCCCTGTCAGCATATGGCAGGTGGTATGCTGCATGGGAGTGCCTGGATTCACCATTATTCCTTTGCCACTGATGATTCATAAATGCTTTCATTCCACTGGGTGCACAATCCCTAGTCACGGCACTGCCCCCTTGCACCCTTCTTTGTTGTTGTATCACTTACTCTGTTTCTGATAGCTCAGCAGTTTAGGTGTGAACATGTTGTTCCCCTGCCCTGTTGGTATTCAATGGTTATAATTCTTTCTATTTCTAGACTGTTTTTCTTTGCTCTGCAAGGCCCTGCCTCACTGCCCAACCCTGGGTGTCACCTTCACTGTCCACTCACTGACCTCTTGTACCACTTGCTGTAACCCTTAGTTCTCCTGCCGATGATTGCTCCCATATTGCACACTAACATTATCACCTGGAACGTGCAATGAATGCACACCCCATCGCGTTGATATGCTGTTTATTCTTACCTCAAGCACCATTCTATCCATTTTGCACTTTAACTGGAAACTCATCTCAGTCTGACTGAAGCGTCCAGGTTCCAGCGTTGCTGGAATGGCCAAGTGTGTACTACTAGTTTCTCCTCCTATGTCCGGGGGATTTTTAATCTGGGTCTGCCCTGTTGTCGCCTTCAATGCAGAGGAGAATATAATAGATGTGGAGGGTCAATATGTGCTCATAAAGGGCAGACTGGATAGAGGTCACATACTTATAGGCAGCATATATTCACCTAATACAGAGCAGATCCCCGTTCTCTGTCTACTATCTGAGACACTTTCCCGATGTGGTGGAGTTCCATTGCTTCTAGGTGGGAACTTTAACTGCATTCTGAGCACAGGCCTTGACAAGTTCTTTCCCCCACACCACAGTACGTTGGCCACTTCCAACTCCCAGGCACTCCACTAATGGCTCCAACACTGGCAGCTCATCAACATCTGGTGCCAACAAAATCCCCTCGCCAGGGTATACTCCTTCTTCTCCTTGTCACAACAACTATAGGTTTGGATTGACCGGTTTGTTGACATGACTAATCTATTGCCCTCCATCACAAATACTGATTATTTATGTCTCACACACTTCGATCACAGCCCACAGCAGCATCAACTTACCTGGAACATGAGCCCTTCTGCCATCCACACTTGCCATTGGCAGAAAATGGCTCTGGAAGACCCCCCCCCTTCCATGCTTCACTTCACACTGCTGTGGAGGACTACTTTGAGCTCAATCATGTAACTGGCACAAGCAGGCTGATTGAGTAGGATGCACTCAAGGTGACTCTTATTGGACATTGTTTAGGGCTGACCTGGAACGTCTGCAAACAACTTGACAGGGATGTATCCCAACTTGAATGTAAGGCAGAATACCCCATGCCTACCTTCAAGGGCCAACCCAACAAAAACCTAGGGATATGGTTTGACAATAAACTACTCTTCTCTACTCAGATCAGGAAGCTTGCCAGGCTGTGCTTCGGCACACTTAAGTCTCTTAGAAAATTTCTACCGCTCCTCCCTAGGTTAGCCAGGAAAATGGTTACCTGTGCCTTGATACTATCACTCATTGACTATGCCAATGCCCTGTACGTAGCCCTACCAGGATACCATTTGAACAGACTGCAGGTGGTCCAGAATGCAGCAGCTAGGACTCTCCTTAACATCCCTATAAGAACTCGTGTAAGGCAAAACTTGCGTGACCTCCACTGGTTACAGGAGTCAAATTCAAAGCCCTTGTGCTGGCTCACTCAGCTCTGTATGGACATGGTCCAGCCTATATGTGAAAGTGCTTCAGGTTCTATGTTCCCACTAGACTGCTGCGTTCAGTGACACAGCGATTGCTGAAGTCCTGTGATTTCGCCTCAAGAGAACCGGAGAGAGCTCTCTCACTTTTAAGGCGGTCTCTGCCTGGAATCTTTTTCCCTTGGACCTCTGTAGTGTTCAGGACCCCAAGCTCTTCTGGAGAAGACTGAAGACGTTTCTTTTCTTCTAGTGGTCCTTTTCTCCTCTCCCCACATGGTTCGCGCTGGGACATTCCTTGAGTACCTGTGCACGTTATAAATTGCACTAACATAACATAACATAGTTTTATGTCTCAAGACTCTGGTGACCCAAAACACAGCAACCTTCTCCTGCACAGCGGGAACCCATCTCGCTACTGGAATGTCTACGCTGCTTGCAATATGCAGCACACTCCACCAAGGCTCATGCTACTGCTGACAAATCTGGCTCACCACTGGCATGGCTGATATGCTATGACCAACCGAGACACCCTATTGTAGCTTTACGTTCCACTGCTGGCCACTTGCTTTATACCCAACATCTTAAAAATGAGAGACAGGGGCGTCCCCACGAGAAGACAGTCTAAGACTGTGTTTCACACCTAGTTCTTGGACTCTAGGGTGAATGTTCCATTTTCAAAGAGACACAATTATAAAGCATGCCACTAATATGGCGGGAAAGGTAAAGTTACAATGATTTGTACTCAATTTCTATCCGTGTATGGTCAGAGCAGCTATGTTTACTTACTCTTCTACTTGCTTATATCCCTAAAGATGCCAAATTTTTATAGAGAGATGACTGTCGCCACACTGTACAGTCAATTCATACACTCTTGTTCAGAACTACAGTTATTTAGTAATACCCACAATGAACACAAAATTTAGTTTTACGAAAAGGAATAAACAAGAAACAATGTTTAAAAAAGAATAATTAAAAAAGGAAAGTAAAGTTTACCACACCATGAGTTACTCTGTTATACATTTATTATATATACACATTTTAAAATTTCATCATTACACAGTATACAATTCTTTCAGGAATCAACGTTAATACATTTGCATAAAAACAGTTAAAAACAAAGAATCACAGGTCGACGCGGCGTTTCGGTTTCTTGGATTTCTACCTTCTTCAGGACAGATTCTACATCAAATTTAAAAAAAGATTTAAAAAACACAGAGTTACTCTAAGTTGCATTGGTGCAGACTATTATGTATTCACAGATTTATGAATAGTCACAAATGTGGTAACTGAAACTACTTTTTGGGCATCTCTAGTTCAAAACAGGCATCATTTTTTAGCACAGGCTTTTCAGTTGCATGTTGCTGGTAATAATTTGACATACTTAGGTTTTCTTTAAAAAAATACATGCTCACGTTGAAAACATTAAGTTACGCGATATATTACTCATATTCTTTCTACTCATACACTTCGAACAAAACTAATGGCGTTTACCTCTCCCATGGACTATATCGTCCAATGCTTATGGAGCTCAGATGGAAAAACTCCTGTTAATACACTCGAGATATTTATAAATTTATTGCATACCTTAGGACAAGTGGAGTGAATTCCCCCACAGGACAGTGCTTTCTGTTCAGAACCTTGTTGCCATCTTAATTATGGGCTTATTATCAGTTTCTGTTTGGTGTTTTACCTTTGGATAAAATAAATGTGGGAAAAGGATATTAACACTTCTATATCTTCATGAAGTATCTATGTATATATGTGTCACAATGGACGCGCTTATAGACAAAGTGGGAGGTGGAAGTTAATCCTTAACTCCAGATGCTGTGTATAAATATTGATATATACCTTCTATTCACACTTGGTACGCTTGGTCTTTGACTACCAGGAGGAGCCACCGTATTTTCCGTTATGGGTTTCTTCAATGACCCTGGGAAATATTTGATTGTTTAATTATAGGTTTATACCAATTTTCTCAAGTTCAAAATATGGCTTCAGGGCGTTATTTGTTAGTAGCTGAATTATCACTCACCATTAAAAAAAAATTCTGCTTGTTGCAGTCCCTTGGGTTTTCTGATTCTCAGTCACTTTGTGGATATCAGAGTTCGTGGCTGCATTAAAAAATAAATTTTTCTTGTATTTTACTGAATTTTAGCAAGTTTTACCTTAGTTACTACAATCTTTGATTATATCCTTATAAGAGCTGTCAGATTGTTGGTTTTAAATACAAGTGCTTTTTAGGAATTACTGTTAAAGTCTTATTTAAATTTTTAAGGATTTGAAAGTAGCCCTCTCTATTGGTAGTCATTACCTTATAATCTGCAATCGGCCTCCCTGCTCCTGAGTCCTGGTAGTCTATCACAGCGTCCCTTCGCCGGTCTGCTACGATCCGTCACGAGAACTGAATGTTAGTTCTCAACGCGGTGTTCTTATACTAGACGCGCGTTGATTGGGTTAGTCTGTCCCCAATGCTGATTGGTTCTTTATGGGCCAATCAGAGTAAGATTACCTAGGTAACCGAATGCTTTCCGCCATGATGCGGAACCGGCATTCGATTTGCCTTACCCTTTATTTTTTAACTCCTCTGATTGGACTGGTGGGTTGCTAGGTGACCTAGCGCGTTTCTCCTCACCTAAACGCATCGGTGTGCGATTTGCGTGGGATATTCTACTATTTGCTTCAATATCTCCGTGTGGGATAATTGCAAGAATTCCACGAGCGGAGCCTCATGGATGTGCCTTCCGGTTACTTGAAGCACTCCGGGTCATTATTCAGACAGATAGTTAATCTCTTACATAAAACCCTATGTTTACTACTACTCCACCTATCTATCGGTGCTCATATCTCGTCTCCTACAGTCTTTTGGCCCTTCCTTGCATGTATATTTATCCTCTGAAGAGATAGGTGTGGTCTTACTCGCATTCCCGTGGTAGATGCAAGACTTAACCGAGCCTAAAGGATGTGCCTTCCGTTTACTCGAAGCACTCAGGATCATTATTCAGAAAGGTATTTGTTTTATTACACAATAAACCCTTTATTTACTACTACACTACCTATTTAATGGTGCTCCTAGCTCGTCTCATACGCTGTTTGATGCCCCTTCCTTACATGTATAATTATCCTTTAAGGAGATAGGCGTGGTATTACTCGCATTCCCGTAGTGGATGGTAATATCACGGGTACACAAGTTTTGTTCAGATCTTGTGTATATATTGCTTTTTATCCTTGGATAATTCTCTCCCAATCCTCCTTAGAGTTTAAGCCACACCTGACACTGTTCAGGGTTGACATGAAGAATTGTTCCCTTCTTTTTCTTTTATTGTTCTGATTTCCACCTCTGATGTTCTCACTTACTCTTTCTAGACCACACCATTTTAAGTCCTCAATTTTGTGGCCAGCTTCCCTCCAGTGCTCAGTGAGAGGGGCTCCAATTTTATTAGTCCTGATGGCTGAGCGGTGTTCATTAAGACGCAGCCTGAGTTCCCTAGACGTTTCACCTACATATGGTTTATTGCAGGGGCATTGGATGAGGTAAATTGCGTTTGTGGTTCTACAATTAATAAAGCTCCTAATGTTAATTGTTTTATCATTCACTGTGATCGTGCTGCCTTTAATAATATTGACACAATTGACACAACCCGCACATGGGTGGGTTCCTGTCGGTAAAGGCTTGCCATCTATGGTGGTTTGCAAATTCCTGTGGGACTCCTTGTATGTATGTACAAGGGAGTTCCTGATAGTTCTGTTTCTCCTATACGAGATCATGGGCTTTGGGATGGGCTCCTGTGCTTTATCTGAGATAAGGTGCCAATTTCTATTTATGATGTTTTTTACCTTAAAACTCACTTGGGAGAAGTTAGTCACGAACATGATTGGCTGCTCTTTCTGTTGGCTATTTTGTTCATTATTGAACAGATTTTCCCTATTGAAGTATTTGGCTCTTTTAAAAGCATGTCGAATCATTCTCTTTGGGTAACCCCTTTCCAAGAATTTTTCTTTCAATCTGTTGGCATGGGTTTCGTAATCTGCCATTGAGGTACAGTTCCTTCTAAGACGAAGGAACTGGCCAAAGGGAATATTATTTTTCTGTGATGGTGGGTGGTTGCTTTTGTAATGGAGCATACTATTCCTATCAGACGGTTTGGTATATAGTTCCACTACTAATCTCCCTTCTCGATGTTTAATCAGAATGTCCAGAAATTCTACCTGAGTCCTGCTAATGTGGGATGTGAACTTTAAATTCGCATCTCCCAGGTTCAACCATATTAAAAATTCATTCAGGGTGTCCATTTCACCTGTCCAAATAAAGAAAATATCATCAATGTAGCGGCCCCACTCCGAGATGTTTTCATAGAATGGGGCAGCTACATTGTAGACATGTTTCTCCTCAAATTTGGAAACATAAAGACATGCCAGGCTGGGGGCACAAGTAGCCCCCATACTGGTCCCCTTGATCTGTCTAAAAAGATTGTCCCTGTATAGAAAAATATTATTCTTGAGAATGATCGTGATGCACTCAATTATAAAGGTTTGGTGATCTGTTAGATCTTGTTCACCCTCTCCTAATATCTCCTCCATAATTTCAATAGTGCTATCTTGAGGGATATTGGTATATAAGGCTTCAATATCCAGAGTCACCAATACCTGTGACTCTGGATTGAAGCTTAAGTTTTCTACTTTCTTAATCATTGAGGTGGTGTCCTTTATATATGCTTTCTGTTGTTGCACAAGT
This sequence comes from Lissotriton vulgaris, assembly GCF_964263255.1. Lineage (NCBI taxonomy): Eukaryota > Metazoa > Chordata > Amphibia > Caudata > Salamandridae > Lissotriton > Lissotriton vulgaris. Next base: position 64,025 of record NW_028253802.1, read on the forward strand.
GGTTGCAGGAATATCTCAACGTACTTACTCAAAGGCTCAGTCAGAGACCCTATGCATGATACTATGGGTCTCATCGGGGGATCACCCAACATGACATACACCATGAGCTGACTAGCCACTTTGCCTTGCTCTACCACTACATCACAAGATATTGCCTCCAATCTCTCCACAGTACCCCTTCCCTGTATCACACCAGACCAACGGGTGGAGCTAGATGACCTTATCACACTCTTTGAAATACAGAGGTGATCAGATCTCTCGCTACTGGAAGGACCTCTAGCCCTGATGGCCTACCCGTTGAGTTTTGCAAGACTTATGCCTCCCTTTTTTGCTCACCACCTGCTGACACTTTTTGAGGAGGCCTTATCACCCTCATGTCTTCCCGCTTCCCTACACAAAGCTCTACTTATATCTCTTTCTGAGCCAGACAAAGACAACACTGATCTGGGTTCTTACAGGCCCTTGGCATTACTCAACACAGACTACAAATTACTGGCTAAGCAGCCGGCACCACTGGTGCCAACTCTGTTTCATATGGACCAGAGGGGGTTTGTGGCAGCCCGCAACATATCTTTGAACGTACGACGCTTCTTCAGTGTTCTACTGTATGCTACGAGTCAATAGCCCTGAGCAGGATGTCTGGTGCTGGATTTGGCCGAGGCTTTTGATGCTCTGAAATGAACTTTCATGTTTGAAATGCTCTCATGCTGTGGCTATGACGGGTCAAGTTCCTATACATTTGCACACTGGCTATCGTTAATACAGGTCTTTGGATCTCGGAGCCACTACATAAACACAGGGGCACCCATCAGGGTTGCCCACTTTCCCCATTGCTCTTCTACCTATCAATAGAAACACTTGCCCTAACATTTCACAAGAGCAGTAGCGATTGGGGTATACCTCTGGGTGATGGGCTTCACTTTGTTTGACTTCATGCAGAAAATCTAATTATTTACCTCAGAGAGGTTCATTTGCTTCAAGCTTGACCATTTTGCTGATCTCTCAGGCCTGCGGGTCAACTGGGCAAAGCCCTGCTTGTCCTCCTTTGGTATTGAACTGCCGGACCCTCATCTAACTCTTAATGAGACCTGAGTGACCTGGCAACCCATCATGTTTCGGCATTTGGGCATCCGGGTGCATCACTCCCCAATGGACTTATTCAATAGTAATCTGATGTGAAAAGTCACGTTATTGCAGGCACAGATGAACTTTTGGCGTACGCTGCCACTGTTGGTAGCAGGACATGTGGCCCTTCTTAGAAAGGTCATCCTTTCCTGTCTTCTCTATTATTTTACCAACATCCCCCTCTACATTCCGATTTTCATTTTTCGCCTGCTAGAATGGCTGGCAAGGAAGTTCATATGGAGCAACACGTGCTGGAGGTTTGCCCTCTCAAAGATATAGCTCCCCACGGACAAGAGTGGGATTATGGTGCCTAACTTCAAACAGTATTACCTTGCTTCCCGGCTCTAATGGATAGCTACATGGGTGGCAGGCCTGCAACATGCAGACACAGCAACAATACTACCTGATTGGTGTCTGCCGAATGTCCTTAATCTGTTTCACCCTTGCACACAAGCACCACTACCTGACCACTTACTGTTGAAAGTGGTGTGCCACTTTCTCCGCAGGAGTCTCTATCCAGCATGGACAATGGCCCCTTATGCTCTGGCAATGGCCCAGCTTTTTTTATTTAAACATATTTTATTTGGATTTACAGTGTTCATATAGCGCACACTGCAGTACAATTATCCAATATTTGTTCTGTCTCATTTCGTAATAGAGCCTTGAGTAGCTAGTATGCATATTTCTCAGCCATAGCAATTAATCCAACACTTTAACTTTAAATTTCCCACCCCTTTCCCCCACCCCATTGCAAATCATTGTCAAGAGTTAAGGATTACCAAATTCCTACTTTTATGTACAGTAATAGTGATTATCCCATCCTTGCCGTCTCCTGACTCATTTGTTTGAGATATTAGTTATTCTCTGACACATCTGGGACAGCGTTGCCCCGCCCCCTCCAGAGTCCTGCTGCACTGGGCTCTTCCTAGGAGAAGATCCCATTGGAGAGGACTCCTCTGATTTGGGTTCTGGGCCTTTTGTAAAGTATCCTATTCCCGGCGGACGTTCCTAAGGAGAATCCTCCACTCACGTCCCGCCCATTTATCCAATAATTTTTTCCATATCGACTGGCACTGGCCCTGCTTGACACTCCTTGATCCTGGAGTACCAGCTTGTCTGCTGATCCGAATGCCTGGCATGCAGTAGGCATCCATACCCTTGGTGCCCTCTACCTTGATGGAAGCCTCCCTGGCATAAGATACTGGTCTGCCCGGGACAATTCCTTTTTATATAACTCCTTGGTTGTTGCATTAGGAAACAAATGGGGTGACATGGCAAAAGAACAACTGGTACACCTCACATTACAATATCTCCATGTGATGGGGCCGGGCAGGCACATGATCCATTGGTGTGCAGATTCACTCTGTATCCATGTAGCAAAACCGCTTACACCTCTCCACCGCAGATGGGAGGACTAGCTTGTCAGTCTCTGCACAGACAAAGAATGAGCAGCCTTGCTGGAAAGCCAGGTTCATGCCCCCCCGTAACGACCGCTTCTGACTTATTCTGTTTTACATTTTGTACAGTGCTTATCTCACTCCGCCAAGATAAGCCACTACTTCTATTGAGCAGATTCTGCATTCCCCCATTGTTAATTGATAGATGCTGATTTTCTCCACATGTAGTGGACATGCCCATCCCTGCAATTATACTGCAGCGGTATCACCTGCCTTTTGTCCACTTGCACTGATTGGCCAGCGCTCCATATAGGGGAAACATGTATCCTAGGCATTTACCGTAGAAGCAAGAAGCAGAGGGTCACGTCCTTTTTTCTTGACCTGGGGTTCCTAACGGCCAAATGACTCATCACCCGTTGTGGGAAATAGCATGAACCCCCAACCCTCGAGGGCTGCGTGCAATAAAGCATGGGCTCAGGTGGAAAGTGTTTCCCTTCATCACGAAGACTGTTTAGGCCTCCGAAAATACCCACTAGCATCCGATTGGGACACTATTATGACTGATCTGCAAACAACTGTTCGGGATACCCCTGTTGCTCCTGCTGCCTTACTAACAGAGGGGTGATGTTGTCAGCCCACCTGCACCAGGTGCATAACACTCTGCCCACACACTGTGTTCCAGGATTTCAATTTGTTACCTCATTTAAGCATAAAGGGGCTGATTACGATGACACTAGGACGCATCGTATTGGGGATAGGACCGCCCGTCAAGCTGTCAGTAGTCCCGCACCCAGAATTACAATGCAACAGCCTTCAAGGCGGTCGCAGTGTTTATTTTTTGTATTGCTGCATGTGCTGCTGCCTGCAGCACACGCCACAGTTAAAAAAAACATACGTTGTGCATATGCCTGCACAATGTGGCAGGCACCATGCGGTGCCTGCCTCATGGTGCAGGGATATGGTGCCCCCCCCCCCCAAAAACTCAACACTGAGGGCTAGAGGGAAAGGTGGCCCATAGCAATAACACTTTACGCAAGCCTTTTCGTGGCGGGTAACCCGCCATGAAATGGCTGGCAGGAAGGGACATCATAATCCCTACAGCCGTGCCTAGCAAGCACCACCACCACCGACAGTCCAATGGGCTCCTGAATTTTTCAGATCCCTGGAGGTCGTTCTCTCTGACCGCCACCCCTCCCCCCTCCATCCTAATTTGGTGGGCGGAAAACATGCTTACGCTGGCGGTGAGACCGCCACTGACATGCTGTCAGTGACAATCTCACCATCATCATAATCAGCCCCATAGTGTCTTTTATTGTCCAAGTACTCAGGGGAGACCATTCGGAACGGCGGGGAAGTTTTGATCTTCTTTGATGCTTGTTATAGTTTACATTTGAAAACCCGTCATTGCCACATCGCCTCAAGGAGAGCAGGACTCCAGCCCTCAGCCAACCTTGTGGCAGTCACGCCACCAACATGCGCACCAGGAGATGCTTTTAAGCAGCTCGGGCTCCCGCAGCACATGAGCCCATCATCGCCACATTGTCTCAAAGAAAGCAGGACTCCAGCCCACAGCCAGACTTGTGGCAGTCACGCCACCAGTGCTGCTGCGTGCCAGGAGGTGCTTTTAAGGAGCTCAGGGCTCCCGCAGCAAGGGACATAAGTGGATGCATCCGGGTGAAGCCTGGGCCAAGGGCGGGCCCGTTTGCGCCTATCAGAGGCCGGCAGAGGACGGGCTGGGCCCACTCTCTTTAAAGTGATGTAGGAGCACCGGCTTAGAGGCTTGAGGTGAGTGCTCATCCGTATTAACTGGACTAGTAACAGCTTGGCCAAATATCTGTGATGGGGAAACGTACTGGCCCACCACCTGTGCATCCCACTGTTATTCTTGACAGCATGCTGGAGAAGGTGGTCAGCATCTTGTCTAACATGATTGAGTTAACAGTGTGCAGACTGTCCTTGGGAAGTGAGGCAGTACAGACTAACTCCGCACGTGGAGGGGTATCAATTGATCTAGCACCTACTGTTGTACCTCGCGACCCCCTTCATCAGACGGTAGGCTCTAACAACATGTTGTTTTCTAGTGGGAGCACTCCTGGTGCCCTATGGCACAACATGCCCGAGACACCGCCAATTACGGGTACCGCAACAACTGCAGCAGCGTTGGCTACAAAACATAAAAGGGAGACTAGGAAGCCAGTTTGTACCAAAAGGAAACAGCCTCCATGCACTAGTACATCCCATAGCAGTTTTTCCTTGATGCAATCATCACCTAGTGGCAGTCTTTCGGGTCTAGTATTAAGCGGGAAGTTCTATTGGCACTCAGACGGAATTCGTACCTGTGGCATCAGACCTCCAGGATGCTTTTATTAACACTATGGGCCATATGTAGGTAATCTACATTTACCCATTCTAAAATACCCAATTTTACCAATTCGGTATTTCAGAATCGGTAAATGGTATGTAGATAAAAATTTAGTAAATATTACCGAATCAGTAATATTAGGTATTTAAGAATCGGAATTTACCGATTCGGTAATTCGCATTCATTCCTATGGGCCTGGAGGCCCATAGGAATGAATAGGAAGCCATTCACTATTACCGATTCGGTAAATACATTTTCAAGGGTGGCAGGGTGTCACATTGACACCCTGTTGCACCCCTGAATAGTGCATGGGTGCACATGTGGCACACATACACGCCTAAGGGCATGTATGTCTGCCACATGGCACTTTCCAAAAAGCAAATAATTGCTTTTTGAAAGGTATTCAGTATTTATCACCAACTTGTAGTTGGTGGTAAATAACGAATCCTTAAATGAAAAATGCACTCACTTGAGTGCTCCCTACATTAAGGATTCAGTAATTTACCGAATCGGTATTTAAATTACCGTTCGGTAAATTATTGAATCCTTAAACCTGCCTCCTACATCTCAAACCCTAAATACCGGTCGGTAATGGCCGAAATGTGGTAATATTGGCCGTTACCGACCGGTATTGGGCTACCTACATCCCGCCCTATATGCTCAAGGATTAGTGATATGATAGACACAAAATCTACATCTCTATGGAACTGTATGTACCACTTGGCTACTGTAATGATTAGACTCAGTCACTGGGGAGAGACAGTCCATACTAATGTTGTCCCCGGGGAGGAGTCTATCCCTTCACCCAATGTCTTATCTAAAGTCAGATCATCCTTTACTGATAAGTGCCCATCTGCAGACCCCTTAGTTCTATCCTCCTGTAAAACATGCACCCAATTAAGGCAATGCCTCCTCCCTAAGGTTAATACAATGCCAAAACCTCTTTCTTCTAACAATGGCCCGCTAATCTCGGTTGGGACCAGCTCATTTGTGCCCCCTGTTCTTACACTCAATCCCATTAATAGACCGGGTGGGGACCTACCATATTTGGGCACATTTAGTAGTATTACATTTGACACACCTAGTAGGATCTATTCTAGGACTAATACAGATGTGCTGGGACTGCCGCCGGCAGCCTGCCCCTATGTTTTGGTGCTGGCAGGGGTACCTTACCCTTAAGAAGGAACAGAGGGAAACCTGGGATCAAATGCGCAACAAATGTGTTGACTTGTTGTCTAAGAATAAGAGGTTTAATGTTTTAAATATAAAAGAGATAATCGTGGTATGAAAAGTGGGGTGGGCAGGTGAATCACCTAAGAACATAGAAGGGGACTGCTTTGTTATTAATTTTTGTAGACCATCTATGGTAAGGTCACTGTTGAGAAGTCAGGAGATTCCAACCACCAACCCGTCAAAAATGTGGTCTCTACCATTGGCCTACTTGTATAAACTGACCCCCAGATGCCCTTTAAATGAGCCTTTCTTTCCAGCTGTCCAAAATAAATTTACAGCACTGTCCCATTTGGATACCCAGGATTGACAACCGCTGCCCCCTCAGACTGATGGGTCGACAATATATCTATATGCCCCTCGCACATAATCGAGACACACAACCAAGTTGCTATAACCATCCCTAAGGCTTGTTATATTCTAGATTTGAATATACTTAGTTGGAATGTTGCTGGCCTACAAACTGAAATAGGTCTAGCAGAGTGGCTGGAATTAGTCTGAGAGCAGGACATTCTCATGTTCCAAGAAACTTGAGCCACTAAAGACATATCTTGAAGGGTTGGAATGTTTTAAAGATCTAGCCCCATCTCCCAAATATGGTTGACCATCTGGTGGCCTTTCAATCTGGGTGAACATTGCTGCAGGGGGTAGTGTTAAGATTTTACACACCCACGGTGATAAATTTCAAGCTCTACAATATCAAAGGGGAGTATCTATTTATCTATTCAATTTCTATAACAATGATTTTTACAGTTCCCCAAACACAAATGTTATTAATGTATCTGACTTTGTTACCACCCTAAAGAACTGTAATGGTTTTGACAAAATAGATGGCATCTGTTTTGGGGGGCGATTTTAATGCTAAGCTCCCCAACGAAGATACTGCTGTCTCAAGGCCCAGTAGCGAAGACAAATTTGCCACAGGGGTGTCGAGTTTAAGGAGCATTCGCAAAATTGTTATTTGAGTAATGTTATAGATATTGCTGCCATAACTAATAATAATAATTTATCTGAACCCACATTCAGAGGAAGGGGTAGCGCCACTACTATTGAATATATCTGCATTTACCCCGGTCTTGAGGACCTTTTATTGAAAGCTGAGGTGGTTCTCACACACCACGGCGATCATAACCCAATCAAAGCAGTGTTGATATTGTCCCTCCGGCCGACGTATAAAATAGAATGTGGCGCTAGGAATCTGGTACCCTCAACAGATAAATTAAGATTAGTGTGGTGAGGGGTTAATAGCACTGATTTGTTTCATTTGGTGGTTAGAGATAATTTGAGACTTATCGACTCCTGTCTGTTAGCACAGAAACTCAATCCTGAGGTAATTAGTGCATTTACTAAACTCTACAAAGTTATAAAATCTGTCTTATCAAAACCTGCTGTCGCTACACTTCAAGGACCTAGATGGTTCAATTGTGAGTACTCAGCGATAAATAGACAGCTACGGAAGGCCCTAGCAACCAATCTGAGGTGTCACCTTTTAATTAAGTTACTTAGACAGAAGTATAAGCTAGCTATTTCCCAGAGGAACAATGGGATGCTCTCACCAGTGCCACTAGTTTAAAGAATGGAAAAAAATGTGGGCTGTTGTTAAAGATATGAGAGCAATGGGACAATCACTAAAACCGATCAGCCAACCAGTGAGGCCTGAGAGACTCACTTTTCTATGATATACACAGCTCCCACATATGATGAAGATTCATTCTCCCTATAGGGCTATTAATATTCCTAGCTGAAGTTGAAGAAGCTATACACCAGAGAATGGGTAATAAAGCTCCAGTCCCTGATGGGTTACATGCTTTTGCTAAATGTTTTTAATAATCTAAGGAATGTCCCGTTACTAAGCACCTGGTCAACTAGTATTATTGGCCACATTTTTTAAAAAGGGTGATCGATCCAAACCTATCTGTTAGAGACGTATTTCTCTGATCGACACCACTCTGAAAGTCTTAGGGAGGGTTTTATATAAAAAGATAAAAAAATAGACTGAAGATAATTTTATCTTACAACCATGTCAACTTGGTTTTGGGAGTGAAGTAGTAAAGGAGTAAAGTAGGTACTATCGAACAATGTTTAAATCTCATCCTATTAATCAGAAAATATACCATTGCACAGCATCCACCAATATATTTGGCTTTTATGGACCTGACTTCAGAATTTGATTAAGTTAATCGGCCACGATTATGGTCCATTTTATTAGAATATGGGTTAGATGAGGGTTTAGTAATTTTTTTTAGCATATCTGCATAGGGATTTGAAATCTCGAGTCAGGATAAACACTGGTGGGGAGGTCGCTAATTAAATCAGAGTTTGTAGAGGGGTTAGGGAGGGCTGTGTTCTGGCTCCTCTATTTTTTATTACATATATTACCAATCTACACAAATCCCTGCTAGTGCTCACTAATGATCTCTCTAGAGTTAATTGTAATATACTCCCGACCCATTATATGCTGATAAAACGGTATTAATGGACCGCACACCTAATGCCCTACGCCTTTTAGTGCAGGGTTTTGTTTATTTCATGGCCTCTCTAGACTTATGCACTAATGTAAAAAAATCTTTTATAATGGCTGACGGGCTGAAGAAGTGCCTTTTAAATTCCATCTCCGTGGGTAATCAAAGTTTACAATGCGCTAGCACTTTTCCCTATCTGGGGTTGGTCTTTGCTGCTAATGGTTTTTGGTTTGATCATATGGTATACTGCAGGAATACGTTTCCCAAAGCTATTAATTCAGTTCTTAGTCTCCCCCAACCTAGGAGCTCGGGGGTTATTTTAGCTAATTTTCAATTTTTAAATCTCAGTGTATACCTCCGGCAACCTATGACGCAGAGGTATGGGGCTTCTCAAAAAGGAGTTGTAACATCTAGTATGAGGAACATAGGTTCCCTTGGAAACTTTTGGTGCCCCCTATCTCTCCGTCTCAATATTTTTGCCATAGCAAATTGAAATTACACTGTATTGAAGATTATATAAAGGCTCACCCTGCTCTATTTTGGCTAGCCTTTTGGAAAAATCCAGTGGCGTCTCACAAGATAGATTATAAGAGATTGCCTTAATTGGGAAAAGCTATTAATTCAGTTCTTAGTCTCCCCCAACCTAGGAGCTCGGGGGTTATTTTAGCTAATTTCCATTTTTAAAATCTCAGTGTATACCTCCGGCAACCTATGGCGCAGAGGTATGGGGCTTCTCAAAAAGGAGTTGTAACATCTAGTATGAGGAAAATAGGTTCCCTTGGAAACTTTTGGGTGCCCCCTATCTCTCCGTCTCAATATGTTTGCCATAGCAAATTAAAATTACACTGTTTTGAAAATTATATAAAGGCTCACCCTGCTCTATTTTGGCTAGCCTTTTGGAAAAATCCAGTGGCGTCTCACAAGATAGATTATAAGAGATTGCCTTAAGTGTGAAAAGGGAATGGACATTCCTTGGCTCGCTGAGGTGAGATTGAGTGTAAGCAGGATTAATTATGAACATATTTGTGTAAGCCCATATGAGATAGATACTGTAAGTAAAAAAGATCTCCGGATTGCACTTTATATGTATTATAGTGAGGATAGACTTGATAGGGAGACCAGAAAACCAATTGTAGTTACTTTTATGAAAAGGGGGGGCCCTTGGCTCCCCCGCCCGCATGGCGGTGCGGCGATCCTCTCTCCACTTGCCTCCCGGTGGTGTGGGGGCATGATCTCCCAGCGTCCAATGATTACGCGGGAGGTGTGCACCACACCACCGGTCAGACTGCGCCCAATCCCTGATCTGGAAGGTGTGTACAGTCTTCCGGGTCAAAGGGGCGGGCATTGAGGGGTGGGGGGAGAGGGCGGCCCGCCCTCTCCCCACGTCCCCGGGAATAAAGGAGGGGGGAGCGCTCAGTTGGCCCTTCTTGTCACCTGACGCTCCCCCACACTGGTCGTGCCCCGCGCTCGGGGCCTCCTAATTTTCCCCACCCACCATCCCTGGAACAAAGCTGTGTTGTGCATTATGTATACCTGTTTTGTTATTAATCAAGTGTTTCCCTTTTAGGATGTATAATTGAAGCATAAGTGTCGGTTAGAATGTTTGGTGTAGACTGTAATGGTGTATATCTCTCGTGTACTGAGTATTGGCTTCCCGTTTGGGGAGAAGTGTTAAAATGTAATTAATGTTTGCTGTTTTGTTTAGGTCTTTTTTCCCATAGTAGCCTGATGATGGTATGTCATGACATCTTGTTGTAGATAGCGTAGCTGTCCTTTAGTTCCTTTTTTCCGCAGGTCATCGTGTTTATTTGGGTATTGGACATGCTGTAAGGTCATGACCGGTGAGCAGCTATTATAAGGTCTGAGGGGGCTGCATCATCCTTTGGAGGTGTCCGCCCAGGGGGAGAAGGGGTCACCGGCCCCTCCTAGAACTTCAGGGGCAGCTGGTGACGCAAGTTAGGGCCCTCCTTCAGTGGTTAAATGGAGTTCACGGGGTGGACCGAGTAATTAACGGGCTCGGCTGCATGGGTGGACCGAGTAATTAACAGGCTCGGCTGCATGGGTGGACCGAGTAATTAACGGGCTCTGCTGCAGGGATGGACCGGGTAATTAACGGGCCCGGCTGCGCATGCGCAACTGCGTAAGGGCGCAGCTTGTAAGACCTGACACCGGTTAGCGACCTTGCCATATGGCCGTAAATGTTAGTACGCAAAAATGTTCAGATGAGGATGTTAGATTCGGTTAGGAAACAAGCTGTATTAGAATCTTGTTAAGGCTAGCCGATCACACTTGTCGATATGAATGTATCTAAATGTTCCTGAATATTTTTGCATAAAAAATTGTATATTTTGTTTAACAATTTTATTATTTTGTATCTTAAAAAATACGGCCGGGGGGTCTTGCGACCCCCCGCCTTCCAAAGACAAATCATGTTCCGCGTCGTTGTGTTCTGGGTTGATGTGGGTATACAGGGAGAGGGGCGGTAGCCGTGACTGACGATATGTCTATTGAGAATAATTTTTATTAGTTGGCCAGCTAGCTCCCAAAATCTATAGGCCATTGGGAGAGGGGATTCCCCTACCGTCTAAGGGCTTGCAGAGTGAACATTCGTGGCATGTGAAAACGACATTACATTTTTTAACCTTTTGTAATTTTTATATACAGTATGTCAAAGGTTTTTATTAAATTTCTTCAAAAAATATTCACCAGTTCACTTTGAAGACACACATAGGATTGCCCTTAATTTGGAAGATGATGAATTGGTATTTTGTGTTGGTGCTTTCCTGAAAACTGCTCTGTGCTCCCACAAACCGATTTGCATCTTATGAATAATGTTTTGTCATATTTGTCTTATACATTGGTTTTATGATTATCATGAATATGTGCATTTTATAAGCTGTAATGAGAATTGTTCTTTTATGGATATGTTTTTATCTGAATGAAGTAATTGATTGATTGATTGATTGATTTATTGAAAGACTGTTTATTATTTCTTGATACACATGTGGCCCCGCTCTTAGAATTGCAGTGTCTGAGCCACATCGCTCCTCCTAAACAAGGAACTATATCCCAAACAATTTATACAATCTGATGTAAGGTCCTTTCCAGCACAGTTATGACTACCCAATGGGTAATACTTGCTGTTTTCCATGCCCACACAATTAAGGAGTGCTATGATGTAATTTTGCTGGTATTGTTTCTCATAATTTGTACACCTTGCTATTCTATAAAAATAATGCTTAAAAGTATGAATGAGCAGATTCAAAAATACAAGAGAACCCCTTGAATACTCTTAACGTGCATATTTTGCTAAACGAAAATGCACCTTCCCCCCACAGTATTTTCAGTGTGGTGCTCCTAGATCCAGAGGAATGCAGACTGTGATTATCCAACTCCTTACCTACAACCTTGCAACCGACATTAGGATAGGTTGGTCAAGATCACAATGGGTAAAGGTCTTAATTCCCCCTGAATGTTTTATGAGGGCACTGTAGGTTGTTTCTCTGCCAGCACCTTCCACCTTCCCTTGCTATATGTCCCTGTAAGTGGCCCATGCTGCTCTTGATCTATCTGTGTCCTGTGTCTCTCTCTGCTCTGGGCCACAGGGAGGAGGTGGAAGGGTGCAATTTTCATATTTATATTCTTACCTTCTTAAGTGCTTGTGACATTAAGTGTGCTGTACTTTACACGTGTTATGTTACCCACCATGGCCCAGCTTAACATTCTCAAAGGGGACCCAAGAGGACCCCTTTCCACTTGTGAGTGGGTTACCACTACTAGTTTATAGTTGGGAAATGATTAACATTTTGCTACAGGAATTCAGTCACAAAACAAAAATACATACCACTATGATTCGGTGTTTGGGAAACATGCCCCTTTCAAATACTGAATGAAAATTCCCTTGCTACAATTCATCATTTTTATGCAAAGCCCTATCTACTAGCATTTGTAAACAGGATTTTGCAAGAAAAAGGACCCTTCCTTGAGTAGGCGAAAAGTTTTGCTGCATTTGTACATCAGATATTCAAAGTTGAAAAACTTTAAACTATCTCTGCAATTTACATTTTGCACGGGAAGTCTACTCTACCAGTACAAGACCTATGGTAGGCGTTAGTCTTGGCCCTTTCTACAGGATCATCCCCAAACTGTTGCCTTCACTCTTATGTTTCCTGAACCCATTTTTGTTGGCTTTTAGGACTCTGCGCACTTTACCAGTGCTAACTAGTGCTAAAGGGCTTGTGTTCTCTCCTTTAAACATGCTAAAAGTAGCTTACATCCAATTGGAACATTTATTTTACTCGCAGGTCCCTGGTAAAGTAGTAGTACATTTACCCAGGCCCTGTAATTTCAATGCTACTAGTGGGTCTGCATCACTGATTGTGCCACCCAGTTAAGTAGTCTTTTCAACATTTCTCAGGCCTGCCATTGCAGACTGTGCATGCAATGTTAAACTGACATTTTTGACCTGGCAAAATAACTGCTTTTCCAGGCCTAAACCGTCCTTTTTAATACATATAAGTCACTCCTAGGCCAGGCCCTAACTAGGCACAGGGCGAGGTGCCGAGCATTTAAGAATTTCGACATGTACTTTTACCTCTTATATCTCCCGGTAGTGAAAAACATTTACATTCGTTTTTCACTACTGCAAGGCCTATCTCTCCCTTAGGATAACATTGGGCTAACTTGTTACCTTTAATAAGTGATAACTTTTAAATGGGGGTAGGCAGATATGTTGAATTTGGTTTCAATGAAATTGTAATTTAAAACCCTCTTTAATGGTAAAGTCGGATTTTAAATCACAGTTCTGAAAATGCCACTTTTAGAAAGTTGGCATTTTCTTGTCCTAACCATTTGGTGCATTCTGCCTGTATCATGTGTCATATGACTAGGTGTAGCTTTCAGTTGGTTTTTGTGTTTTGTGTTTGCACCCACACAGTGAGACACAGTGAAAATATGTGTTGGTAGGATTGGCCAATCCTGACTTGATGAGTAGGAGTTGGTGGCACCTATCACAATCCACATCACAAAGGATCTGCCTGAGCACAATCACAAAGGACTAGGATCTACTTCTATGGTTACCCCCACTTTTTGCATGGTGCTAAGCTGTATCTTGACCAGTCTGACTGGGATCCTGCTAATCAGGACCCCAGTCTATCTGCTTTCTCCCTAAATTGTTGTGTTGAGTACGTACGTGAGCTCCAGATTGGATACTGTAGTACCCTTATCAGTACCTAGTATATGGTACTAAGGTACCCAGGGCAAAGATACCTCAGAGTTCTCCATGGGCTGAAGCATACATTCTGCCACCCAAGGGAGACCATGCAAAACAGAAATGCAGGTATGTCATTGCAGCTTATGTAAGTTGGTGCATGAACCACTTACTGAATATATAGGTTTACTATACCTAAGGGTCACTGCTCTTAAAACCTATAGGTCGCCCCTATAGCAGGCCTTTGCAAATAAAACACAATTATGTACAATTAGATTAGATGATTATGAAGTACCGCCCCGTATCCTGATTGCGGGCGATCTTCCTCGTGTGATGCCTGTCTGGTACGTGTCTTCCGTAGTGGGCTCCTGATGCGAGTACACTGTCAGACGAATTGCCAGGCATCCACCCATGGATTTTGGCTCAAGACTAGTAAACCTGGGATTACGTCAAGAAGCTTTGCCTTCTCAAGTGAGACGTAACAAGGAGAAACATCTTTAATTGTTCTCGTCATTTCCTCTTTCTTTCTATATGTGCTGAATTCTGCCGCACACATAGAAAGAGGAACATGCTTACCATAGCGCAGACAGCCTAGAACTATCATGCAAAGGTGCTAGGATTGTAGTAAGGCAGCATATTTAGTGCCAGATCAAGGAGAGGGAAGAAATGCTCCATATCTTTGTAAATACGGAGCAGTTCTGCTCTGTCCTTTCACACAAAGCAGCACAACAACTGTGTTTACTTTCCTGTGTTGCGTGAAAGTTTAGTAAATGTGTCCCATATTATTCAGGAGGCGGAGGAGATGTTATTCATATCTATCTCAATGTAACCAGATTTTATTTTATTTATTGTTCTATATGGCTTTTTTGTCATTAAGTGGGCCTTGCTTTGCTTCATGTCTCAGCGTTCAAATTATATGAGGGATTTATGTCATCTGCAAATTATGCTTTCTCTTATACTGCCTTTTTAAAATATTTTCTTTTTTGCCTGTTTAAAAAGATGTGTCATGTAGGCTTTTGGAAAAATATTTCTGGGATTATATTTGTATGGGGAAACAGGGAATCTAAACAAACTGTAAAACACACCTACCCAAACACACACACAGGCACACCAAACTCAAAAATCAATTGAACTCACCCCATACACCTACTACCCACCACTCTACCACCGCCACTCTGGCACCCTACCACTATACCAATACCATTCTACCACCCTATCACCACCACCCTACAACTACCCCCCTACCAACAACCCATCACAACCAACCTACTACAACCACCCTACCAATATCATACCACCACCACACTACCACATTTGCCACCACTATCCTACCACTTCCCTACTACCACCCTACCACTGCCACCATAACCACCAACCTAATCACCACCACTCCAACCAACCTACCACCAGCATGCCACCACCCACCACCCACCACCACCACCCCAAACATCCTAACCACCACTCTACCAAAACCACACTATCATAACCACCACCCTAACATAAAACACCCTACCACCACCATCACCAGGAACCTATCCACCACGAACAATCGAACCATTACCAACATGCCATAACCAACACCACACTGCTGTATCTACGACCATAACCACCCTTACCTAACCACCACCAGACTTCCCTAACAACAAATACCCTAGCCACCACCAAGGCCGTAACTACAACTACCACCACCAACCTAACCACCAATACTCACTCTAATTGCCCTAACCTCCACAACCACCCTAACCACCACCCTTATCATCATTGCTTTCACCACCCTCACAACCACCACCATCCTAACCGCCACCACCCTAAACACAACCAACCAAACCACCACATCCTAAAAAACGTAACTTCCACAACCACTCTAACCATCACGCTGATTACCACTCTAATGACCTCCCTAACCACCACAGCCCTCACTACCCAACCACCTACCACCACCCTATGACCACCTCCAAAACCACCACCACCCTAGCCATCCTATTACCACCCTACCACCACTTCACCACAACTACTATCAACTCCACCATCCCACCACCACCCTACACCTTCCACAACCACCCTAAAACCACCCCACCTCCACCATAGCACTACCCTAACCACCACAAGCACTACCACAACCATTCTAACCACCATCACCACCATAACCACCATCACCCTAACCATCACCCAAACCACTTAACCACAAACACCATAACAACCACCACCCTACTCTAACTACTACCACAATACCCTAAGCACCACCATCCTACCACCGCCCTACACCTACCACAGCCACCTTAACACCACCCCCACCTCCACCATAGAGTCACCCTACCACCACTCTAACCACCACCACCATCATAACCACCATCACCACCACCCTAACCACCACCCAAACCACTCAACCACCAACACCCTAACCACCACCACCACCACCCTTCTCTAACCACCATACTAATCACCACTGTAAACAGCACTACCACCTGCACTATCACCCCTCACCACCACCATCAGTACCAACATCATCACCATCCCCTTCATCTGTACCACCACCCTAACCTCAACCACCTCCAGCCTAAAACAGCCATCAGTACAAATATCACCACCACCCACCTCACCCCCACCCTCACCACCACACGAACCACAACCTTTACCACCAACACCACCACCACCCTAACGATACCACCACTGTAACCACTATCATCCTAATCATCACAACCCTAATCATCACCCCAGCCACCACCATCACCATACTATCACAACCCTAAAAACACCATCACACCCTAAACATCACCACCAACCGTGACCACAATCACCAGCATACCACCACTCTACCACCA
Source organism: Lissotriton vulgaris (assembly GCF_964263255.1). Taxonomy (NCBI): domain Eukaryota; kingdom Metazoa; phylum Chordata; class Amphibia; order Caudata; family Salamandridae; genus Lissotriton; species Lissotriton vulgaris. The sequence continues at coordinate 80,632 of NW_028253802.1, forward strand.
CCACATCCCTACCACAAAAACCACTCTTCCTTCACCCCCTTATCAATGTCCTATCACCACCATACTTCTGCAATTACCACCCAACCACCACCACTACCCCATGACCATCCTATAAAACACTGTAATCAAAAACCATAACCACCACCCCATAACTGTAACTACCATCACACTAACCACCCCCACCATCCTACGCACCCTAATCACCACCCTAACCACCACCTTTACCCCCACCCCCTCAACCCCACCACTACCCCTCACCAACACCAACACCACCACCCCCACCCACACCCACATCACCAGCCTTCTCCCCACCACTTTACAATGACAATGCCAAACACCACCCTACCACTACTACTCTAACCCTACCACCACCCTAAGTTACCACCACCTTCAAGATGGCCACCACACAAACCACTACCATCCTACCACTACCTCCGTAACCACCTCTACCACCCTCAAGACCACTTCTACTCTCTCCCTCACACCACTACCCTCACTCTAAGCACCACCCTCCCACCACCACCATAACAGTACCCTACAATCAATATACACCTGCAACTACCACCCTACTTTCACCACTATCCCACCACCAACCTACCAATACCTTACCCACCACCCTAACCATTACCACCAAAACCACCACCAGCACTCGAATGAGCACCCTTATTAACACCATCTGAACCACCACCAGCACACTAACCACCACAACCATCCTAACTACCTTAACCACCACCAACAACCTAACCACCACCTCTATCACCATCACCACCCTCACTCCTATCATCTCCCCCACACCACTACCCTCTCACCATCACCACCACCCTACCACTACTTAAAACCCTACCACCACTTACCCCCTAACCACCACCACTCTGACCTACTGATCCAGCGGCATACCAACAACAGATACTCCACTACCATATACTCACCTGGGCCCATAAACACAAAATTGAGAAAACCGCTGGGGTCAAAGTTTATATATATATTTTATAATTTCCACAATAATCAGGATTAGTTATTTGGTACTTCTGTTCATCTCAAACTAACCCTTTCACTGATCAAGTAGTTCTTTCCTCTGGTCGATGGACCATTAGTTGAACTAGTTGATGGTGACAATGTACATAACTCTAACTTTTCTATTTTTAAAATAAAATGACCACAGACTCAGGAAAGTTTTAAATCTTTATCTAAATTTCAAACGCATGTGAACCATCTCAAATACACAGTGCAATCACTATCATTCTTAGGAGAGAAAATTCTATCAAATCATCAAACAAATATAACACAGACTTACTCAATGATCAATGTCTAAGAAAAGAAGAGGATTGAGAGAAAAGAACATCTGCAAATAACATAAAAATATAGTTACCAAGAATGGTGTGAAGACCAACCCCCTGGCCAAAGGATAAGTAAGGGTCCATCGGGAAAGGTCAGAAGACAAAGACAGGATTTAGGACAGGATAGTTGACCTCTCTAGAATACTGACGGTTGCGCCGCACCCCTCTCTGACAGTCTCTTCCTCCTCAAGATTCTTCAGCGTCCTTCTTATCCAACCCAATTAAATTAGGATAGAAGGTTCTGCATTTGGCTCTTCATCAGCATCCACAGCATCTCTCCCAGTAACAACATTCATGGATCTCCCGCTACACGGTCAGCATCCACAGCTCTGCTAACTAACTAACTAAAACTATCTTAATTATACCTTTCGTTCTTCATGTACCACCCACTAAAGTTTGAATATCGTAAAAAATACAAAATATGATTGGTCAGGCAAGGGGGGAAAATCATTACACCATGCTTACATGTCATTTAAATCAGTTCATCCATTGTTCACAAACCCATCCCCTTAATTTCCATTCATAATTTTAGTTCACACACACCTTCACATTTTATTTGCAACATTTTTATAACAGTCTTAATGCGAGTCCACGTCGTTGAACTTTTCACCATCCGTTCCCAGGGTATAACACTTGCGACCTTGGCTCCAGTTCAACATCTAAGTCATCATTCCAGGTTAACTTTCAGTGGGCATGCACAGTCTTCCCTTTACTCAGCTTACTTCAGTTATTCAAGAGAGGCCCAAATGTGCACTTGTGATAAAGTCAGAAAGACAAATAATAATTTCACAAATAAATGGTTTCATTGTATGCCACCCATCTCTACTCTATTCCCCTTTACTTATTTAATACTTTTCCCTCATTAGCATTAGAAAAATAGCTTGCTTTTGCTTCAGCTAAGCAGATGCCATGCACACAAGTCTTCAAGACTCCATTTTAATGTATTCTGCTCATGTGCAAGAATTCCCCTCCAAGCGATAGCTCGTCATACTGCGTCGATGCAGTTGACGCATGCACAGTAAAGATTTCCTGTTTAAAGTGGTTGCAGTCTTTCGTTCATGTTATCCACATTAGTAAACACATAAACAAGATTCACTTACCTGTGTATTCATATGCTGCGCATTAGTTTTACACTAAACAATTTTAGTAAATTCTTATTGAGTAAACAGTGCAGATTACTTCCGAGCAAGTCTCTTTTCTACGAGTCCTTGCTCCATCACTACCACCACCCTCAAAGCAACCACCACTCTCACCACCACTAGGCTCTCCATCACCACTGCCATCTCACCGCCCTGACCATTCATACTACCACCACCCTCACCACCATCACCCTAACCACCAACAGCACCCTAACCACCACCACCACTCTAACCACCATTACCTTAACCACCACCACCCTAACCACTACCACCCTATCACTACCACAAATCAACCCCTGTATCGCTTCACTGATATTCATTCACTCCATGCTATTCCTTGAACCTCTATTTTCACTTGTATATACTTTCTCCTATAACCCTAATTTTATACCGGTGTCTCTCCAATCTTCTATCTTGCTACCCCCTGTATTTTTCAACCCTTTCATTATTGATCCACTCCATTCTCCCCGCACTGGGCGATGTAACCTCAGGATGGCACTGTGTTTAGCAATATCTTATTAAAGGGGAGATGAGGGACACTTTTGCAGGTGTTAAGGAGAGAATCCAAGGTGGGGATCAGGGGACGTGGGGGTGCCAAAAGTGATTGTCGCACCGGGCGGCATCAGCCCTAAAGCCAGCCCTGCTCAGACTAAAATGACACCGGGGCCAGAATAACGTTTGGGGTCTACCCTGGAGGGCAGGGGGGGCCAGGAAGCAACGACTACAGACAAGGGATAAAGTGTGACAAAGGCCGCTTTATTGGAAGCGGGTGCATCCTAAATTAACAAACCTGGCCTGTGCCAAACAAAACTACTCCTCACTAAATAAGAACTACCCGACCAACCCCCCCTCACCCCCTCCCCTAAATGATTTTCCCCATTTCACATAACACAACACCCACAACATAACCACCGCATACCACCTGAACCATGCCTCGTTACCAAATTGGACCTTTCTTGAACTCAGTGATCCCCCCCCTTTATCAAAACAAGACCAGGCCTCCTACCCTTCACCCCCTTTTAACTCTTGGAAAAGCGCCAACATCCTGAATTGCACAGCAGCACCTGTTCCAGCGACACGATAACCAACATCTGAAAACCTGATGCACCATACCCCCCAGAAAACTCCTCATAAGTAACAGAGTTCCCTTCCCCAACCCTCCCCCCTATGCAGAAAGAAAGGAGGGTACTGACCCTAACAGGAAAACGGAAGCCCCTGGGAAAAAACCCCAACCCCAGAGCGAGAGTCAGGGAAGGCGGGTGGGAAACAGCTCGCGACCAGGGGTCCCCTCCGGCTGCTGGGTCACTACCACTAAAATGTTGGTTAGTCACCCAAGATGGCTGTACATAAAGCCTGCAGCCCAACCAGCCCAAAGGTAGCCCAATGATGAGCCCAAACCGCCCAAGGCATCCCAACCAGCCCAACAGACCCAGAATCCCCCTGTGGTCGGTCTCCTATCCCTCCCACCCCCATTTCCTCCAGGCCTCAAAGCCCCCCCGGGGTTGGCAGGCCTCCCGATGGTCGGCCGCCCCCCCAAAACCTTATTGGATATCAGACATACATGCAGTAGGGCACGTATGACAGGGAAACGTGCCTGTTTACCATGTGTGGGACATTCTCGCCCCACTAGCGTTTAAGGCACTCTTTGCTTCCTGTAGTTTCCACACCTTGCCTCACAGCAGCAGACAGAGGGTTGCTGAAACAGTGCAACAATCCTTTGTTGCCACTGTGGGAAAAAGTATATAATGCCACTTTCACCTCCTAATGCATTTTGGCGACTTGACGTCCGTGCCCTTCTTCGAGGAGTCTGCACATGCAACGTCACAGCACTCATAATGGTATTTGTAAAAATGCACTTCCAGCTTAGCAAGCCACTTTTCAGAGAACAGCGGCTTATGTTCCTGCAGCAAAACACCTATAAAATGTAATTCAAGCTCTAATGAATGGTGCCTTTGAACTTTTTAATTAAAATAAAGTTGCACACCCTCAGTTCTAGCAGCCACCCTCCAGGCCAGTGGGCTGTGTTTCACTCAGGTCTACGTTTCACCCTCTCCCATTATCCGGTTACCTCTTCTACACCAACAAAGACAGAAAGGATCTTGTAAAATGATTTATAATTGCTTTCACTTTGGCGCAGGTACAGCAATAGCTTGCAGCCAACTTCTATGCTCTCATGTGAACACATATTACATTGAGGGAACCTGGGTTTTTGCCTAATGACTTGCTGTAATGATTCATGTGGTGATGGTGATTTCCGGTGTTGATGAACAATGGTCTAGCTGCTAGCAGGAGACTTAAGAAGCATTTCTTCTGAGTATGGCAAAAATCATCACATTTTAACCCACACCTCCTTCCAAATCTCATCAGAGAGCTGGATGTCCATGCATGAAATGTCGAGGCATCCGAAGAAACATTAGAAATAGAGCTGAGTGCGGCTACTGTGCTTGAAAAGATAAAATTGTCTTAAAATTACAGCCAGGGGGGCTCCGTCAAAATATGATGCCGACCTATACAAAATGCCATCCAATAATGAAAACTGGGACGATGTGGTGCGACGCTACTTCCTGACACACATAAAAACGTCTAGCGCCCTGAGGCAAGCAGCAGGCCTCTTCTAAAAAGATGGGAGTCAGCTGTCATCCTCTTGCTTTCCGATGCAAGAGAGAATGTGTCCCTTAGAGTGCATAACAACGCATAGGTGCCCTAGGGAGCTGAAATACTGGAATGAAGAGCACAGCCCTATGCTTCCTTGTGACCTAGAATTTTAGAGGCAAGCGAGAACTCATTTTATTGACCATACTCCACCAAATAGCTGTGGAAGTAGGAAAGAGGGCAGTGTCCCCTCTCTTTTTTTTCTTGCAGTTTTTTTATAACGTGAAATCGACCCTGGGGGTATCACAGTGCTTTACATGAGCACCAGTTGCATTACAGATAGACACATTCATTTTTAGGCACGGGGAGATTAAGTGATTGCCCAGAATCACAAAAAGTTTGAGCCTCCTGCCAGACTCGAACCTGCGGTTCCCCAGCTTCAAAGTTGGACGTTCCATCCGTTAAGCCACCCCCTCCCTTTACCATGTTATCCAACATTCTAAAAGTCCTGTCACTGCATATCACATTGTGGCTGTGATAACCTGACACACACTACAGCCACTACGAATTGTCTTCCCCTTCGCCCCCTTAATTACTGATTCTCAGGGCATCAGTAGTTCCAAATGGAGTTACTCCCACTTACAAAACAATGATGCATAGCGTTCACGATTCGGTGTTCCCTCCCCGACTCCCACATGTTTCTCTCCAATTCCGCCTGGATTTTTATGCGCTTTACCTTCACTATGCGGTGATAAGTCCTGGTGAAAAACTACGGCCCACCAGTCTTCCTGCACAACCTGTGATCCCCGATAGGACAGAAAAGCCCCAGTACCAGCCCCATTAAGAACAAGGTGTCAGGGTTCCCACAAAGCAAATTAAAGAAACAAAATAGTTATTATCTGAAAAGAGACCACCCCCCGCCCCCCCCCCCCATTTTCGTAAGCTGTCTGCAAACCACAACACCTGCCTGGGGACAGCAACTTTAATGAATACTAAACAGGACCAAAAGACCATCAGTAATGCTTGAATGTGGCTTGGGATGGAGATGCCGGTTAGAAACCAAGGACCAGCATAGCAGGCCTCATCTCATATCCTCAGAGCAGATGTTTGTGGGAAGAGCAGTCATTTAGCGTTTCACATGTGACTCACAGATCTCTGAACTATTGGTGATAATTAATATTTTCTGATTGGTTCAGAGCTACTCAATGGGCTTTCACTCAGGCTCCTCCTCATATACACCGCTAACCTAGCTATTCCCACTTTATTTCTCTTCTCTAGTTCCCTTGTCTGGTCCTCTCTTCTTCTATACATCTTTTCTCCTCTCTTGTTCTCTTCGTCGCCATCTCTCTCCTTTTTATGTCCATCTATGCATCTGCCTACCTCTCTGTACCACCCTGTCTCTCTTGTGTTCCCTCTCTGTCTTGCTGTACCTCACTGCTTCGATCTTTCGTTCTCTGTCACCCTCTCTCATATTCCTTCTCTCTGTCATCTTGTCTCACCCAGGATTGCCACAATAGGATTTCTTAAGCGATCTTGTACATTAGATGGTGACAGCTGCTGCCATATTTTTTCCTCCTCCTCCCCCACCTCCTCCGCCTCCTTTTTCACCCTTATTCCACTGTCTCTGCAGGTATCTTTATTTGTAATTTTATCTTTTTTCCATCCCTCCATCCAGTGTGGAGCTTACAATTTTTCTTGCTTGTCTTTCTCCTTTCCCTAGCTCCGGGTTAAGGAGGCGAGGGTGAGCCAACATGCTAAATGAATGATTCATGGGAAAAACCAAACTCTCACGATAGGGTTCACTGTTTTCTTCATTTGCAGGGGAAAAGTCCACATGAAAGCTATTGTAGGCCTCTTTCATCGTCTTCCTCTTTCCCTCTCATTGTCTTTTTTTTCCTTTTCTCTTCTTCCCGTTTTTTCTCAGTATTCCTCTCTCTCGTTCTATTTTTCTCTCTTGTCTGTCACTCACTCCTTTTTTCTGCTTACTTATACTGCCTGTCTGTCTGTCTATCACATAATCCACTCTTCTGTTCAAACACGATCAATTGCGAAACAAGCCCAAAGGCAAATGACATTTTCGCACCAAAGGCAAATTTTGTTCGTTTTCTGGTCTCTGTGTTTTTTTAATTGGAAATAACGGCCCTGGCCCTCCATCAGTGTATTAGAACGTCCAAGTTTTAAAAGTGAGACGTCTTTCTTGGCTGAACTTTTCAATCAACCTAACTCTTGCAGCAAAAAGCCACGTGCAACATAATAATAATGTGTGTAACTGAGGCAGACTGACCTCTCTCACCCTGAATGCACAATAACTTTTAAAATCCTTTATATTGGGTTACACTTCCCATATTGGCAAACATTAACGAGTGCTGTCTAATTATTTACCCTTCCATTCTGTCCTCGATGCTTTGACGGACTCCTCTCTCTAAAGTTAACTTGCCAATAATGGGCAGGATATTCACAGATGACTTAGCTGCCACTCACGGTGGCGCTGGACTCCATCCATCATTGGCACAATGTGGGAAACCCTTGTGTTCTGCTGTGCTGCCTCACTGGGGTGCTCTTGTTATTCAAAAAGGTTCCTTCCACTGGGCCACCCTCTATACAAGCTTCCGGAAGTGCACTTCCATCATTCTCTGGGGGTTAATGTCTGCTCCTCGGTTGGATTACTTTTTAATACAGTCGTCACCAATTCGTTGCAAGAAGACAACCTGCTCTCGTCTCCACTGAACAGTAAAAAACAGACCTTACCAGTAAAGTCAGAAGTTGACAGAAAATGTGGAAGCTCAAAAGACACTAAAGCCATTCTGTGTGTTTTTTGGGTTTGCATTCACTTAGAATAAGACAGTGTTGTGTAAGGTTGCCAATGACATGAACGCGCCCATAGGTATGTATGGCAAGTCAATTACAAGATGAAGCAAGAGAGTACTCAATAAACATAACAACAGGATGCAAATAAGCACAGATCAGGATCATTTACGGTCTGTATTCTGGAAAAACAGAACATGAAAAAGTCAGAAAGGAAAGCACACGGATCCTATTTGGCAGGGTTTCGTCAAAATAAAAGTAGAGGTGGAGTTTAAATAAGTTTGTGATAGGGTTTTAATGGTGCTATAGAAGGGTGAAATGTTGAAAAAAGGAAGCACCACAAAGCTGGTAAAAGACAGGAAATTCATAATAAATTAAGCTCTTTGATTACCAGCTACATAATAGCACAAGGCACAAGTCCAATGGGCGGATCCCGAAAGGGGAGAATTATGCAGCAATGAAAATAAGTATTTAAGCCCCAAAGTTGGCAAATAGCTGAAGCGGGGCGGAAGGCAGATGTGGCTCTGAACATCTGCAGATGAGGTGAAGGTGTGGAGTGAAGCAGACCACACGTGAGAGGCTTCTAATATGAGTCTTGGGCAGGAACATGTTTTTTAGCTTCAGCAATCAAAGACCACCAGTTTCAATGAAGTTGCTATTAAATGTGAGGGGCATGCTACCATTGCCTATGGAGTAAGAAAAAAGAGAAAGGAACCAGATAAAGAAGGGACATGGAGGGGGTGAAGGGTAGACCATCCCTGGCTCATTGAAATAATCATAGGTTTCCAAAGAAATTGTTGTTTGAATACACCGAGATTTTAAGCTGAACTGAGGAAAAGAAAATATAACGTCAGAATCTAAAGAAGACTTTACTGCTGAGTGCCACCAGTGAGGATATGGAAAGAGAAATTCCAAAAACCAAATGGGAGCACCGATGGCTGTTGCATAAAGAAGAAAGTTGTCAATCGAACATGGGAATAAATGCAAGGCAGGTAGGCATCCTTTTGATGTCAATAACATGCGTATGGATAACTTAGGTTAGAACACTGAATTGGTCATTTAGACATTGCCTGTTTTGCTGCCATCTGGTAGCAGTGGCTGGAGCATTCCAGCCAACTAAATCTGTAGTTTATCGTTGTCCGTTTGGCATTCCTCCCCCCCCCCATCCCTCCTCCCAAGAAGATCCCGCCTCCATGACAGGAGCAGTTAGAGTGAAAAAAGCAGTGACAGCAGATTTGCTATGCCTTAGAAGCATGGCAGAAGTGTCAGCATTTGACCATATTTGCCTTTCCAGAGCATGCCCCTCTTGTTTATTGCCTGCCGGCTGAGTGAGGCAGTGGTGTTTTTCCTCTTTCACACTGGAGCAGGACAGTGAGTTCCACCTCTTTGGCAACACAGCTCTTCGGTGGAATGTGGGAGGATGGCGACTGAGGTTTTGCTTGGTTTGCAGGCACACCCTGTATGGTGCCACTATGGCTGACATTCGTATCTGCTAACCTGTATTTAATACCACAAATTTCATAGCCTCTCATCCATAATGAATGTTTATGGAAGGACAATTTAAGATGGCTACCATACTTCCTGTGATATGATTGAGAGAACCGTCTGCGGATAGGAATCTCTTTGAACTCTTTTAGAAATATATATGTCTCCTTAGGTTTTGTTACTGCTTAGCCCTGCCTCACTCTGTGCTGTTTTGTGCCTTCCCTTATGAGATTTCAATCGACAACCATCCTGATTTCACCATCATCCTGCCCAGGTGGTTTCTATGCCGGTAGGCATTCTTCTCCATTTCTGTGGCCTTTCTTCACAGTCACAAGCTTCTTAAACAAGTTGAATATTTAGTGATTAGGTGTTTGGCGGTGCAGTGCTGGGTCTGCCCTGCCGCCGCACTAATAAACCCATAGTCGGGCTGTCCACCAGATTATGAGTGTTTCTGGTGTCTAGCGGGCATCTTTTTGATGTTCAGAAAATGGGCACCAGAATGGGAACACCAAAACCAGTTCCTGCATGGCATGGATTGTAAAGTCCATGCTGTGCAAGAGGTGGGGTGCACATAGGGAGGCACATGTTAGTCCCCCTTTCATGCACTCCATGGCCCAGAGTCAACAGGGGGGCCTGTAGGGCTCCCGCTTGTTTCCTCTACACCACGGTTTTCATGGAGTAGGTACCACCATGTAAACCGTGGCAGACAGGAAACTTGTAATATGCTTGGTGGGACTGCGGAGGTCCCCCCAAGCATATTGCTGCCTCTACACCGACACACCACTGCCAGAAACAGCGGTTCCCTGGCGGCTGTGATGGGGCAATGGCGGTCAGAAGACCACCACCGCTGAGCCCCGTGAGTCTGGCAGCCTGTGGACTGCCAGACTTGTGTTCAAGCCCATAGTGGCATTGCCCTTACCTCAGGCAAGTCCAACCTAGACATAGAGTCCTCACTGTGTCCAGCTATCAATCTCTGGCTTCCCACTGGACTTTTAAGCAGGACAGCTAAAAAAGCACTGGCAGAGTACGATTGTTATCTTGGATCAACACATTTACTTTTCCTCTTACAAGTCCTGCTTGTCTCTGCATACCAGTTGCTATGTCCGTGTCTCTCATCTCCTGTACCTGTGTCTTTGTCTCACACTGATCTATGTGTCCTGGTGATGGAGCCAGGTGGTAAAACAAAATGTTGTGCACCCCTCTCGAAATCACTGTTCCATAACGTTAATATTTACTAATGGCATGTTTTTATGAATTAATCAGCCATAGTATAAGATGCATACATTTTTTACACACAGGAGTCCTAATCTTGCTAGCATGATGTGAAAAAAATAACTAATATGTGTTTTAATTGTGATGTGAATTAATGCATAGCTTAATATAAATATATGCGGTTTAAATTTGCTTATCGTACGTGTTTTTGTGCTATAACATCGTCGGATATGTAAGTATGAAACGCATTTAAGTGGCTTATTTGCTAGGTAACAACTAATGGGGAAACATTAGTTTGGTGGGAGGTAAACAGAAGGGCTTTAGTTCAATATTTAACATGAATTTGTGTTTGTTTCTACGATAGTTCCAAAAGTGGCCTTTGAGGCCTACTAAGAAAATGACTGTTCTGTTGAACTGCGAGTAAATATTAGACTGCGCATGTGCATCCAAAGCCTGCGAGCGCGAGTGAGCTGACTGTGCTAGGATGGGAGGTTCAAGGCCACCTTGCCCCGGAACCTAGGATAGGTGCCAAACATGGACGATGTAATGTTCTGATCATGGGAAAATATCCCAAAGTTACGAATCAAGGAAGCGCCTAGGCCACGGACTGTCTTTAACAAAGACCCTTTATTTTTCTGCTGATTCATTGTGAAAAGACTGCTGTAATGATGATGAGACGCTCATCTTCCCCAAATTTGTCCAATCAGAACCCGAATTGGTGATATTAGTTACTTTTTAGATAGATTAAGTTAGGAAATTAGTGTATAAAAACCACTGATTTTCCTTAGAGGCATCGCTCTTTTCGATTTCCTCTGGAGATGCTGCCGGACTGAAGATCGATTCTTGGATGTAAGAATTTCTTAATGCTTGTTTGTTTTTCTTTGTAGGACTGTTAGGATAAGATGAGGGTGTTAGCTAGGGATGTTAGGGGAGAGTGAATTTGGAACTATCTGTACTTCGCTAAACTTCTCTACTGAACTTTTAAATAAATGTCTATTTCTGAGCTTTTAAATAAATGATCATTTTGTTAATAAAGTTTAAAGATTCTTATTGAATAAAGAATTAATAAATGCCTAAATGTCGGACATACTAAAAGTTTGCTTTGAACAAAGGTTAGATAAATGGAAAAGTAAAAGCTGGTCTTGTATTTTTCCTACGCCTAATTTTTGTTCTAGCATATCCATTGCCACTATGGTGGTGTGTCTGAATAAAATGGTGTTTAATGAAACCATGGTAAATCGTTATAAATTTCAGGTGTAAATAATAAATAATTAAATAGGTTTAGACACTTCACCAATGTTATAATAGGACTCCTGATTTGTTGGCCAAATCTTTGCAATCGAGTTAAATGAACAGAGTAAGTGTGCAGTGTAATGGCCCCCACTGTTGAATGAATGTGTGTTCTGAATATTTGGGGAAATGGCCATGTTGATTTAGAATTTATTTTTGGAGTCCCGCTGTAGCACTTATATCTTGGTAGCAGAGTAGTGGTGGCTAAGGAAATTAGCTAGGAATATGTATAAAGTATTATATGGAATTTAATGTAAAGAACTAACATCTGTTGAGTTTGTATTATGTTATATGTAGTTCAGAAAAAGCTTCCAAGTGTTGCATGAAGCTAGTGTCTTTGTCTGCAGGCAGAGGAAGTGTGGCAAGTAATGTCGCACAGTGCATTGGTCTGTTTCAAAGAAGTAGTTTCGCCATATACTGCGGTGGTATTGTCTCATATCACTGTTTAGGGACATTAGGTGTGAAAGGATAAATGCATAGTGAGGGCAGTCTATGAAATCTCAGCTTTCAAGAAGACGTATCCGGTTCTAATTGGTGCGTTAGTGTGAACCGCGCTGCAATAGGTTGGTGTACGGAACAGTAAACAGGGAAGTGCGCGATCTTTTGCAAGACAGAGAAATACCGGAAAAATGTCTTACTATTACGAAGAAGAAAAGAAGAAACCTTCATGGTTTAAGAAATTAAAGAATATATTTTCAAAAGACAAAGAAATTGTGACTAGAGAGGGAAAATTACTTCCTCCACCGAAAATGCCCGCTTCTTATATGTCATCAAAATATGGTTACCATACATGCATTTGGTTAGAGAATTGGGCAAAGTATGCTCAGGATGATGGTGTGTTAGCTTTTCCTGACGAAGGATCGTTTGATTTGGCAGTTTTGGGAAATTTAAGAGACAAGAGGATGAAGCTTGAGCCGAGACCTAGACCGACACAGTTTGATGCTTTAGTTGAATGGGAAGAGGAGATGCATGATCAAGAGAGTGAAAGACTACTTAGGCATATCAGACCAAAAGGCGGAGGTCGAGATTTATGGGGAGAAACACATGAGAGTAGAATGCGTCGATGGAGAAATAGTAATATGTTTGATGGTATGTATCCAGTTAGGTTAGTGGATGAGTATGAAGGTCGGAAATGTACAGAAAAGAAAAAGGATATAGAAACAGCGAACCAAAGTTATGGTGATAGTGAATCAGAAGATGCTGTGTTAGAAGAAATATTAAATAGAAGATCGCCACCATATCAGCCAAGTTCTTTATGGACTACTCCAAATGCCCCGGTAATAGATGAAAGAAATAATGAAACCCCAAGACAATATTCAAGTTTAAAAGATGTGCCACACAGAGTAGAAGTTAGACATATTCCAAATACACCTGTTGTGGAAGCCAGAATTACAGGTACTCCTGTACCAATAAATGATTCACACAAAAGTGTGCGAAGGAGTGAAAATCGAAGTGATGTGCAACCAAATATTTCTGATTAGGAACGTTCTACACATAACTAATTCAGAACCTTAATAAAAACATGGAAGCAGTAACTGTCCCTGTAACGATAGGGCCGGTAATACCAGTATTCGAAAATCAGAGGATAAAAGAACCAAGCTTGACAATCCTGTTACAACAAGGTTTGCAGAAAGTAAGAGAAAATATTTATCCTGATTTGTCAGAAATAAAGCGGACTGCTAATGTGAATCCACCTGAATTGACTTTTAACCAAAGTTCATTATACAAATACCCGATTGGTGCAGAATCTGACTCCGCAACACCAGAGAAAAGTCTAGATAAAATAGATTTAATACAAACTCCTGTAGGACCGTCAGATAAGGAATTGAGTGACTGGATTAAAACTCTAAAATTAAAAGAAAATGAACCAAAAGAATAGGATGTAGCAAAACTAAAAGTAGATATGGAAGAATGAATTAATGGAACAATTGGAACAGATAGACTAAAAATGTATCAGGATGATGAACTTATGTTTAGGTGTAAAAGCATTAAATGGAAATCAAAAACAGTGTATGATCAATTAGAGGATTTAGCAAGTGAATTAGGAGTAGAATTTTCAAAAATTAAATCGTTACAGAAATCATAAAGAGTACATTTTGCAGAAAAAGACATTGACAATATGAATACTGCTGGGAGAATAGCACAGATAAAAGAATTGATTGTGCTGCTGCGAAAATAGGGAGATGTGAGCAAGTGGAGACTTAAATGGGCAAAGAAGAGAGAAGAAAATAGTGATAAATCCACTTTAGCTTTTCCAATTAGGGAAAAAGAAGCAGTGGTAACTGAGTACCCCATGAGAGAGATACCTGGAGGAGGATATGTACATGTTCCTTGGAGCAGACAGGATATATTGTCGTTTACTAATGATTTCCCGAGATTGAGAGAGAAACCAGTAGAATGGTATCAACAGGTAGACAGATTTGTAAAAGTGTCAAAAGATTTATGGATTGATCTGGATGGATTGTTTGACATAGTAGTGCCAGCAGATTTATGGACAGAATGTAAAATAGCTGTAAACTGGCCAAGAAATGAATGAAATGAAAATGAGTTTTGTAAAGCGCAGAATAGCTGCCCGGAGGCGGCCCAGCGCTGAAAGCTAACAAGTGTTCTCAGTAGGGCTGAATACAAAAGGACAACTATTTATTGAACAGAAAAGTTTTTAGATGTTTCCTAAAAGAGGTAAGGTCCGAGTTGGACCTGAGATGAAAAGGTAAACTGTTCCACAATTTGGCCGCATTCAGAGAGAAGGAACGACCTCCTGATCTAGACCTTTTAACCTTTGGCACAACAGCCAGTAAAGCATTAGTAGACCGGAGCTGTCTGCTGGGAAGATAGGGAGTAATTAAAGGGCGACTGATCAATGGACCAGTTTCCCAAAAGGATTGACGGGCAACACAAAGGGATTTAAAACTAATCCTATCTTTCACCGGAAGCCAATGTAATCTTATCAGTCCGGCCTTCACAGAGGTCCTGCGGGGGAGCTGGTGCAGGGTCCGAGCCGCACAGTTCTGAATTACCTGCAACTTTTTTAGTGTGGAATCTGGGGCCCCAAGGTAAAGCGCATTTCCAAAGTCCAGCCTCGCAAGTATCAGTCCCTGGACCACAATTTGTCTTGCCTCAAACGGTAATAATGGAAGAATCTTCTTCAGTACTCTAATGAGGCCAAAACAGGTGGCAGATAATACAACGGCCTGATGGTCGAACGAAGAAGAAAAGAATTTGCTAGAGACAAAGTCACAGGAGCTCCGTCACCAGATGTGATGCGGAAATATGAACAAGTAATAGTATGGTTGAAAAATAAGATACCTCCAAAGGAAACTGATTGGCTAAAAATAGATAGGACCACGAAGAGCCGAAAGAATCTGTACATTAATTTTATGAAAGATTGCTGTTAGTCTTTAAACAGTATAGTGGTTATGAGGAACTAAATGAGAAGGATATGAGTCATTTAATATACAGATTTGTGTATGGGTTGAGACCAGAAATTGGAGACATGATTCAACACAACATGATAGGTTGGCAGTCAGGTACTGTGGAGGAAGTTTTGAGAAAAGCAAAATATTGCAGTGAAGAAATTGATGCAAAACAGAAAAAGCTGAAAGAAAAAGCCATGTGGGCACAAGTAAAAGTAGCGGAACAGCAAGTGGGGCAAATGGAAAGTAAGAATGCAGGGAATCAAGGAAACTTTAAGGGTAAACCAATGTTATGGGGAAACATAGATGAATTGAAGAAGAAGCTCCCTTGTTTTAATTGCGGCAAGTTCGGGCATTGGAAGAAAGAGTGTAAATGTCCGCCAAGAGTTAATGTAGAAAATAACTAGTTGAATTCGCAGGTGCAGTTTGAGGTAAATCCGCAACAGCAACAACAGCAGATAGCAAATCATCAAAGTCAGGTGCCACAACCGCCACTGACAAACAGTGTAAACCAGCAGAGATACAGTGCAGAGACAGGATTCAGCGGAGGTGAACAGGTAAAAAGACCTCAAAGAGTGAATGCGTGTCCTCAGTACTGGTTACAAGAAGAAGGTGGCAGTGAGTCGGATGAAAGCTTATGATGGTGCCTGAGAGAGGGAGAAGAGTGTGTGCTTGGAGCCACTCTTGAGGTAGATCAGTCTGGTCCATTTGTGAACGGAAAGGTGAATGATGTGGAAATAACTTTCCTAGTGGACACTGGTGCTACCCGTTCTACTGTTAGATCAGTGGAAATTCTAAATCTTCCTCTCTCGGGAGAGAGCATCCAAGTTGTAGGTGTAGCTAATAGACAGATACAAACTCCTTTGACAGAACCAGTTGAAATAGAAATTGGAAATTACAAAGATATGCATCGATTTGTGGTGTGTGACAGTAGTCCTGTTAATTTGTTAGGCAGGGATCTTCTGTGCAAAATGAACTGTGCCATATATTTTTCACCAGATGGCTTAGAATTGCCAACCTCAGATGAACACAGTTTGTATAAAATGACAATGCTCATGATTGAGGCAGAGCAGAGCAAGCTATTTCCTGTTTTTGATTGAGAAAAGATTCCTGTTGAATTGAAGGAAGTAGTGAAAGAGGAAGTATGGAATTTCACTGGAAAGGATATAGGACTGATGAAAGGTGTTGATCCTGTAAAAGTTACAGTAAAGGAAGGTGCAAGTTACCCAAATATACCTCAGTATAAGATGACTGCAGAAATAATTGAAGGAATCACTCCAGTGATTGACAAAATGATTGAGCAAGGAATTCTTAGAGAAATAGAAAGCAGCCCTTGTAATTCACCAATCATGGGATTGAAAAACCCTAACGGAACATTTAGAATTGTACAGGACCTTAGGAAGGTTAATAAAATTGTTGTCCCATGTTGCCCGATTGTTCCAAATCCAGCAGTGATTTTGTACCAAATTCCCCATGATGCAGAATGGTACACAGTGATTGACCTGTGCAATGCATTCTTTACTGTTCCATTGCATTCAGAAAGCAAGCCAATTTTTGCATTCCGATTCCAGAATCGTATTCTAGCATGGTGTAGAATTCCACATGGGTACACTGAGAGTCCATCGATTTTTAATCAGTTGCTAAAGAAATCATTAGAAAGCTTGAACATGCCTGGAGAGTCTGTATTAGTACAATACATAGATGATCTGTTGATTGCATCAAAAACAAAAGATGCATGTGTAACTGGTACAGTAGCATTGTTGAATCATTTGGCAGAAAAGGGACATAAAGTGTCTACATCTACATTGCAGTTTTGTCAGAAAGACGTACAATACTTAGGTCACAAGATTGCAAAAGAAATCAGACAAGTCACAATAGAAAGAATAAGAATGATATAAGGAATGCAGCCACCTAAAACTCAAAGACAAGTGAGAATGTTCCTGGAAATGGTCGGTTATTGTAGACAGTGGATTAGTGGATTTTCATTGATTGCAAAACCATTACAGAGAATGACAAAAGCAGATATCAGAGACCCAATAGTTTTGACCAAAACTGAAATGGAAGCATTTGAACAGTTGAAAATAAAACTGTGTGAAGCACCAGCATTGGGAATGCCCGATTATGAAAAAGAGTTTGAATTGTACTGCAGTGAGCGAGAAGTATGTGCATTGTCAGTGTTAATTCAGAGACATGGAAAAATGATAAAACCAATTGCATATTTCTCAGCTGTTTTGGACCCTGTTGCAAAGGCTTTGCCAGGATGTCTGAAAGCAGTAGCATCAACCAGTGTAAGTTTAGAGCAAAGTGAAGGAATTGTTCTTGAGTATTGCACAAAACCCAGACCAGATATTTGGGACGAACCATTACCTGAATCAGATTTTGTGATGTTTGTGGATGGATCATGTCTGAGAACAGAAAGTGGCATTTTGAGCACTGCTTATGCCATTTGTACAGTAGCAGAAGTGTTGGCAGCATCTTGTTTGAAAGGAATTCATTCTGCTCAAGTAGCAGAGTTAATTGCTTTGATACGAGCATGTGAACTGGGAAAATAGGTGAAAGTAACCATAGTGACTGACAGTCATTATGGCTATGGAGTTGTTCATGATTATGGACAACTCTGGTCTCAAAGAGGTTATTTAACTTCTGCGGGAACACCTATTCTGAATGCTGAATTCGTGAAGACACTGATAAATGTAATTCAGCTTCCTGAAAGAATAGCTGTAGTGAAGTGTTCAGCGCATAAAAAGAATGAGGATTACATTTCTAGAGGAAATATTTATGCGGATGCCATTGCAAAGCATTGTGCAAAAAATCAAATTTCAATCAATAGAGAAAAATTAATAAAACATGTTCCGAGTCCTTTAATGCTAACTACTGTAGTTGAGACATGGCAGGAAGTGAAACCGATACAAGAAGAGGCAGAAGCAGAAGAAAAAAATATTTGGTTAAAAGCAGGGTGCAGACAGAGAGAAGAAGATGAAATTTGGGTTTACAAAGATGAAAGACCAGTAATGCCCGATAGCATGATCTCAGACATGGCTCGAATGTACCATGGTCAAGCCCATATTGGAGGAGATGCCATGATTCGTATTTTCAGACAAACTTGGTATAATCCCAAGTTCAGGATGATTGCTGAAAATTTATGCCAAAGGTGTCTAATATGTCAGCAATTTAATTCAAACAGAAGAAGCGTTGTGAGTTTGGGAACCATAGGACGGGAGGGTGGTCCATTTACGAGGGTTCAAATGAATTTTGTGGAATTGCCCCCATGCAACAGGCTTAGGCATGTTCTTGTGATAATCTGTTTGTTCTCCTGATGGGTGGAAGCATTCCCCACAAGGAGGAATGATGGAATAACTGTTGCCAAATTGCTTTTATTCCCAGTATCAATTGAATCAGACCGTGGACCACATTTATAAAACGAGTTGATGCAGATGATTTGTGAAGCTCTGGAAATTCGCCAGAGGCTGAATTGTGCTTACAGACCTGAGGCTTCAGGGGTGATAGAGCAGGTAAATGGAACCACTAAGAACACAAATTGCAAAAATGTGTTTGGCAACAGGACTTAAGTGGCCAGACGCTTTGCCGCTTGTCCTGATGACATTGAGAAGCATTCTTGACAAGAAAACTGGACTAAGTCCACATGAGATTTTGATGGGCAGAGTAATGAGGCAGGCCTATGTACCTGTTAATAAGTTATTGACAATAAATGATGACATCATATTGGACTATTGCAAAAATCTGTCTGATGTGGTAACTTCTGTGCTCCACCAGGTGGGAACTGAGTCAAATTCCAAAGAGAAAAATCCAGCTCATGATTTAGTCCCTGGAGACTGGGTTCGAGTGAAGATACATCGCAGGAGAAATTGTGTGGTACCTCAGTGACAGAAACCACGCCAAGTTATCCGAGTCAGTACCACTGCAGTCAAGTGTGCTGGATTGAAGTGGTGGGTGCATGCCAGCCACACCATCCGTGTGCCTGCACCTGAATACCCATACAACTGTGAAAGTACAATTGACTCTGATTCTGAAGCTGAACCAGAAAAGACTCCAGATACTGAAGATCGACAGGAAAGTTGACATCTGGAAGTATCAGAAGCCAGTTCTGCGTCTGAAGGTGAAGGTGAAAGAGAGATTGTGGAGATACCAGATGCTGAAGATCAATCTGAAGAACGAGAATCGGTAAAGACAAACACCAGTAAAGACGCAAAAGAAAGTGAAGATAAGGTCATTGAAGAGGAGAAAGCTGAAGAGAAATCTGGAAACTCTGAAGGCAGGAACGGAAATCCTGAAACTGGGGAAGAGGAAGTAACTCACGAAAAGGATGACATTCCAAGTACCAGTTATGAAGGTGTTCCTAACAGAGCAACAGAGAAGAAAGCTGAATCTGATGAAAACAAAGACATTGTAAAAATCATAATCAATGATACAGTTGAAGATACTGAAAGCAAAACTGATGACAGTTCAGATGAAACTGCAATAAGAAAAAGTCCAAGAAAAAGAGCTCGGAGAGTGGAGCATAACACAATAGAGAAAATCTGTAAAGGAGATAATTGGCCTAAAGAAACCGGTGGACTGAGGTTCAAACTAGTGAACAAAGCAAAAGAGCCAGAAGAGCAAGTGAATGAGATCACTAGTCAGAGAGAAATACTGGGAAAGAAAATAGAAGTTGTTCAAATGCCAAAAAGAGTAAGACGACCAAATCAGAAGTACAAATCGCCTGAGTTGACTTATATAGTCCTACCCACCCATTGCTGAGGTCAATAGTAGCCAAGAAAACTTGTACTGCCCAAAAGCAATTGGGAAAAGTGAGTAAAGAAGTCAACTTAAGAGAAAATTGATTGGTACTCAAAGTATATGATATTAAGTAAAAGCCTGAAGTCCTGTGAGACGGATATTGTAAATATAGAAGAGGTCGGAGTTGACATAAGGTTGAAGAAAACTTGTTAAAAAAACAGTCTATAATATAGTCTAGAATAGAATTGACACAAGGTCGAAGAAACTCTGTTAGTAAACTATTATTGTGAAATTTATAGGTGACACAAGGCCGAAGAAATTGTGTTAGGGGAAAAATGCCTACTAATAACCATAAAACAAAGTGTTCTATTTTTAGAAAATGGTGCAGATGCTGTACGTTATGTATGGGATTATTGGTAATATTTTGGGTAATTTCAGCTATTGTTAATCCTTTCCAAGACAGTTTACCAAAACTGAAGCCAAATGTAATTTTAAATAAGCCAAGTGAGAAAGTAGAAGTTCATGAGACACATGTGTATAAACCAGAGTTGTATCAGGATAGGTGTATTAGTGATTACACACAAAATACATTTTCAAAGTTATTGCTTGAATATATTAAAACCATGATTGTTATGTTTGTGTAAAATTACCAGCGTCAGTGTCAGAAGGGGTGACCTATCACCACCTTCCTCTTACATATGGTGTAACCTCTAGTGTATTAGCAAGTTTGTTCTATCAGATTGGGAAATTGGAATATTATTATTCTAATGTAGATGAAATTTTTGTGAAACTGAACATTGATAGTGCATTGAACAAAAAGAAGCCTGCTAAAGAGATGGGAGAGTATTTCTTAGAAATAGATGAGTTGACACATAAATATGCTTTTTTTTTTTTTTAAATGTTTTTATTGATTTTTACATATTTATCCCTCCCTGGACAGGCAGACTTTCTGTTCATTAACATCATGAACTTTTCGTTGTGTTTGACATAAATAAATATACATTATAGAGAGTTTACAAAATAAAATATATTCCCAGCATCACGAGAAAACCAATTAAAGCAGTAGCATGAATACATTACAGTATCGATAATAAATCAGTTTTGTAGAGCTCGCCAGTGTGTGAGAGGAGTCCAGATTTTCATACCCCTTTCACGTCGCCGTCTGCCTTTACGCTTATAAATAGCTGTCTCGATATTATGCACAGCTAAGAGCCTAGCTAGCCACTGTTGGAAAGTAGGTGGTAGCGGGTCTAGCCAAGCCGAGGCTAGGCATAGCCGCCAAACAGCCATAGCAACAAATATAAAATCGTGGCCGCTCTCAAGATTATCTGGATCCTCCACCCCAAGTACCATTACCTCTGGTGACAAGGCAACCTTTCTGTGAAGAACTGAAGTTAGAAACCTCTCTATACTTTGTATCAAAGGTATTAACACCGGGCAAGAGGCAAAGATATGGATGGAGTCTGCCTTAAATAGATTGCATCTCGGGCAGCAAGTCCCATTACTGGTTCCCCATTTTGCAATTTTATCGGGTGTATAGTAAAGAAAAAAACAGGTTTTATAAAATTGTGCCTGGAGTCTAGTCGAAATAAGAATGGTTTGAGCTAGCTGATAGGAGTACAAAAATCCTTCTTTAGAAATCTCGAGTTTACCTTGCCACCTCATTGCCGTTTTATCTAGATCATCCGGGAACCTGTCCAGCAATGACACATACTCTCCACCTATTGACTGTTTCCTTGAATGTATAATTGTCTCCACTACAATAGATTGTTCCCAGAGTGTCCTTGCTCCAGATTTGTGAGTTAGGAAGTCCCTAATTTGGAGATATTTAAAAAAATCCCGCCAGTCTAAACCAAATTCTCCCTTCAGAACTTCAAACGATTTAATCCCCTGATTGGTATAAAAATCCCCAAGTTGTGTAAATCCTAAATTATACCATTTATTAACGCAATTATCTTTAAAGATTGTTGGTGGAAGAGTTGGGTTGTTTAGTACCGGAGTGTAATATGAGAATCGTCCTATGCCTAGTACTTTTTTTACCACCTTCCATACCTTAAAACAGTTATAGAGAGTCTTGAATTTGACCTTTTTGTGGTAACTGTCATGTATGTGTCTTCAACAGTAGCCATAGCAGGAATTCCCCACCAATAGCTGAAAGATTGTAGCGGTATGTAGCTCTATGTTGTTCCCCCCTTGAAATAATTCCTTACTGTAAAGTAATACACATGACCAGTAATATCTCCTTAAATTGGGAAGTGCTAACCCACCTCTGTCCTTAGGAAGGGTAAGATATTTATATGCTCGACGGGGTTGAGCGTATGACCATATAAATCTAGAAAAGGTACGTTCCATTTTTGTAAACCACTGATTAGAGAACTCTAGGCAAATTGCCCTGAATAAATATAATATTTTAGGAAAGTACACCATTTTAATTGCATTTGTTCTTCCGATGATGGACAGGTGAAGATTGTCTAACCGTCGTAGATCCTTTTGTATCGTGTTCAGCATTGGCTTAAGATTTATGTCCACTACTTCCTCTAGCTTTGAAGAGATTGTGACACCCAGGTATGTCGCTCCCTTCACCACCCTAGGGTCATCCATCACAATTTTTTGATTTAAAACAATTTGTGTCTTTCCTTGATTTAGGGCGTAGCCAGAGACCAGCCCAAATTTCCTATCCTCTGCCTCAATGATCAACATTGCTACTATGGGGTCTGCGGTAACTATAGCAATATCATCAGCGTATGCTAATGTTTTTGTTGTATACCCCTGTGATATAATGGGGGTTATATGATTATTTTTCTCCAAATAACGAATAAAGGAATCTATATATATTGCAAAGAGCAATGGCGAGCAAGGGCCCCCCTGACGTGTTCCCCTGGAGATGGCGATTTCCTTAGTTAGACTTCCATTGATAGATACAACAGCCCTAGGATTATTATACATTTTTTGTACCGCCTGAATAAACTTGTTTCGAAATCCCATCATCGCCATTGCTTTCCAGAGAAACTGCCAGGAGACCCTATCAAAGGCCTTCTCTGCATCCAAAAGGATCAAGGCCATGGGGTCTCCTGTAGTTTCTGTTCCATCAAAAAGTGTTATTACCCTCTGGATATGATTGATCGTTGACCTTCCAGGGACAAAACCGTGCTGGCTTTTGACGATTATATTGTGTATTATAGGGGCAATTCGATTTGTCAAGATTTTGGAATATATTTTAGAATCAGCATTTATAAGGGTTATGGGGCGATATGATCCTAAATGTTCTGGGGGTTTCCCCTTTTTAGCGAAAATCACAATTCTGGCGCTGGACCAGGAGCTGGGAGGTTCCCCCCCGGAGAAAATATGGATAATCAAGTCTCCAAATATGTGTTTGATTTCGTCTATAAATGTGCTATAGAACTCCGAGGGGATACTGTCCAGACCTGTTGCCTTTCCTTTAGGGAGGCTATTAACTGCGGTCAATACCTCTTCCATATGCTTTTAATAACAATTTGACATGTAAATTGAGAATTGAAGAAAAGACGTTCTTATACATGGTTGAGGAAGGAAGGATTGCTTATAAACAAAGTGAGAAAATAAAACATTCAAAATCTAAATATTGGACATTTAATGATGAAAATCTTGATGATAAGAATGTGAATGTGGCTATAAACATAGATACTCCAATGTTAGGGAAATTTTGTATTAGAAGAGATAACACCATGTAAGACAATTATTTTGTGGGTGCAAGTCAATGTAAAGACACTTATAAAATGTTAGGGGGTTGAGGATTTAAAGGAGGAAATGATCCTGTTTTTCCGGGTGTTTATTTTATCTGTGGGAATAAAGCTTACTATAGGTTACCCGACCATTTGTATGGGACCTGTTATGTGGGTTTGGTCTTTCCTAATATTTTCCATGTAGATAGAGGTACTAATGGAAAGCATAAGATAGGTAAAGTTTTAAGTCGTAAAAGAAGAGAGAGTGTATTAGAAATAATAGGTGATGCTTTTGGAGCACTGATACCAGCAGTGGGAATTTCATTTAATGCAAATAGAATCCGAAAATTGTCCACAATAGTTGATCGATTGTCAACAGATACAGCAGGAGGTTTCCTGATGGTTGATACTGAAATGATTGCTATGAGAGCTATGGTAATGCAAAATCGACTTGCTCTTGACATAATTTTAGCAAAAGAGGGAGGAGTCTGTGGAATATTGAAAGTGCAACATTATTGTACTTATATTCCAGCTAAAAGTCAGAATATTGAAAAGTATATCACAAACATTACAGATTTACATAAAGAGATTGAACCACTGGAGGTTGAAGGTGTTCTTGAAAAATTAGGTAGAAGTTTTACAGCAGTTAAGCATTGGTTCCAAGAGATAGGTAGTTCAATTATAGGTAAAATACTAATTCCAATAACAATTTTAGTGATAATTATTTTTCAGATAAAATTATGCTGTATATGCAAAGGTAGGAGAGATTTCAGAAAGGCAATAAAGAAGACAATTCAAGAAAAAAAAGCAAGGGAAAGAGAAAAGAATGAAATAGAAATGGAAGAAATTAGAGAAAAGATTTTTAAAGAATCAAAAGAGAAAGTTACGAGAGTATAGATTATACTAATATGAAGAATTCGAAACATGTTCTGCTAAATTTTACAACATTTTGAGCGATGTTTGGTGATAGGATCACCAGATGAGGGAATTGATGGCGTGAGGTGGTAAAACAAAATTTTGTGCACCCCTCTCGAAATCAATGTTCCATAACGTTAATATTTACTAATGGCATGTTATTATGAATTAATCAACCATAGTATAAAATGCATTCATTTTTTACACAAAGGAGTACTAATCTTGCTTGCATGATGCGATAAAAATAACTAATATGTGTTGTAATTGTGATGTGAATTAATGCATAGCTTAATATAAATATATGCGGTTTAAATATGCTTATCGTACGTGTTTTTGTGCCATAAAATCGTTGGATATGTAAGTATGAAACACATTTATGTGGCTTATTTGCTAGGTAACAACTAATGGGGAAACATTAGTATGGTGGGAGGTAAACAGAAGGGCTTTAGTTCCATATTTAACATGAATTTGTGTTTATTTCTACGATAGTTCCAAAAGTGGCCTTTGAGGCCTACTAAGAAAATGGCTGTTCTGATGAACTGCGAGTGAATATTAGGCTGCGCATGTGCATCCAAAGCCTGCAAGCGCAAGTGAGCTGACTGTGCTCAAATGGAAGGTTTAAGGCCACCTTGCCCCGGAACCTAGGATGGGTGCCAAACATGGACGATGTAATGATCTGATCATGGGAAAATATCCCAAAGTTACGAATCAAGGAAGCGCCTAGGCCACGGACTGTCTTAAACAAAGACCCTTTATTTTTCTGCTGATTCATTGTGAAATGGATGCTGTAATGATGAGGAGACGCTCATCTACCCCAAATCTGTCCAATCAGAACTCAAATTGGTGATATTAGTTACTTTTTAGATAGATTAAGTCAGGAAATTAGTGTATAAAAAACCCTGATTTTGCTTAGAGGCATCGCTCTTTTCGATTTCCTCTGGAGATGCTGCCGGACTGAAGATCGATTCTTGAATGTAAGAATTTCTTAATGCTTGTTTGTTTTTCTTTGCAGGACTGTTGGGATAAGATGAGGGTGTTAGCTAGGGATGTTAGGGGAGAGTGAATTTGGAACTATCTGTTCTTTGCTAAACTTCTCTACTGAACTTTTAAATAAATGTCTATTTCTGAGCTTTTAAATAAATGATCATTTTGTTAATAAAGTTTTAAGATTCTTATTGAATAAAGAATTAATAAATGCCTAAATGTCGGACATACTAAAAGTTTGCTTTGAATAAAGGTTAGATAAATGGAAAAGTAAAAGCTGGTCTTGTATTTTTCCTATGCCTAATTTTCGTTGTAGCAGATCCATTGCCCCTATGGTGGTGTGTCTGAATAAAATGGTGTTTAATGAAACCATGGTAAATCGTTTTAAATTGCAGGTGTAAATAATAAATAATTAAATAGGTTTAGACACTCCACCAATGTTATAGTAGGACTCCTGATTTGTTGGCCAAATATTTGCAATCGAGTTAAATGAACAGAGTAAGTGTGCAGTGTAATGGGCCCCACTGTTGAAGGAATATGTGTTCTGAGGATTTGGGGAAATGGCCATGTTGATTTAGAATTTATTTTTGGAGTCCCGCTGTAGCACTGGTCTTATCAAAACACATCTCCCACTCCTGTTAAATTAACTTGCTTGCTTTTTGCTTTAGCCCTACTTTTAACTTCTAACAGTATTACTTTCTCCTCTATTGAAATATAAACTATACCTTTAACATTTGTAGCTATCGACCATTTTAATCTTGGACTTGTTTCACTTTTTTTGCAATACGTGCAATTTTTCTATTTTAAATGAATCTAATAGATATTTATTTCCACATGTAGAATATGAAACAATATTTATGATCCCTTGACCATTCTGAATCAGGCTGTCTTTGCAGGCCCTGTCCTGTGTCTGTGCCTCTCAGTCACCAAATCAATGTCCCACTGTTGCAGTGCCCTTGACTTCCTGAACCCATACCAGTGACCAAGTCCCAGTACCCTCACCTTCATGTGCTTCTGTCTCCTTTCCAGCCACAACATGTCTTCCTCTTCCATTGTCCCCCTGTCCCAGTGAGATTTTGCAATTTAAAACTTCTTAACAACCCCCACGAGCACAATTAATGCAACACCATATGAGGAAGTCATTCCTCAAAACAAAACTGTATGTTAAATGGAGAATATTAATCCTGGGCGGTGAAGTCCGCTTTGTTTGTGGAGTTTGCAGAGTTTCCGCACTCCGTGGAGCATTTGCGGAGTTCCCAAAAACTCAGTCTTTTTCCCCGCTCACTCTCGTCAACATCAAGTTGGCGAGCACGAGCAAGGAAAATCCACCTCCCTGCAACATGTTTCCTTGCTGGTGCTCGCCAAGGTGTAGTTGGCGAGCACAAGGGAGGAAAACCAACCTCCTGGTGAGATTTTTCAACACAAGTGGTTGGATTTCTCAATGCGAGAGGTCGCGGCAGGTCATGACCACTCGCATTAAAAAGCCTTCAGTTTTGTTTGAGAAAGCTTCCGCTCCAGTAGAAAATATACTTGAGCAACAGAAAGGAAGCTACACCCTCTTGCAATGTGCAGCCATTCATGATGATTTTACAGCAAAGGACAAACACCCGCTGCCAAAATCACATCAAACGGCATGACCCTAACACACTCCGTCGCTCGCAGAACTCAGCGTTGCGTGGCAGAGTATTTTTATGCCGAACTCTACCCAGGCTTAGAGAATATTGCACTGACGAAAATAAAATCTATATTGTTCATTAAAAGAGGATGCTAAAACACATGGGGCCAGGAGGAAGACTTACATTTGCAGGAATTTTACTCAAAATCCACATCTACGAGGGAGCAACCAAGTATTATGATTAAAAGAATTGAAACCAAGGATTATTGCCATGATTGCCACTTTTAAGCCTTTGGGTCTTAATACAGATGAGGGTCTAAACTACTTTCTTCAGAATGAATGAATGCAAGCAAGGCCCCCCTATTCACATGAAATGTTTTCTCCCTTATTCATAAATTTTTCACCATCCAGAGTTTATTTCTAACTCCTTTGAAGCAGAATGTTACCATTAATTGCAAGTAACTGTCTATATATGGCATGGTTCAATTAATTATTGGATTGAATTGACCTATTTGAGGGATGGTCAATTAGATCGACATTTGTGGATCTGCATGTAAAGTATAATTTTTCATAATTTTCTTTATTTTCATGTATGACCAATACAGTCTTATACAGCTTGTAACCTGACTTTTGGTATCTGAAATAAATCTGCGCAATGAACTTAGCTCCGCTCGTGGAGTTTGCCAAGATTTCCGCACACCGCATTACGCGAAGCTCACAGAGTTCCCAAAAACTTCGCCCTGCTATAGCGGAGCAGAGTTTTTTCTCCTCGTTTGCATTCCTCAACATCAAGTTGGCGACTGCGAGGGAGGAAAGTCCACCTCACGGCGAGATTTTTCCTCGTTCGCAATCGTCAACATCAAGTTGTCGAGCGTGAACGTGGAAAATCAACCTGCCGGCGAGATTTCTCAAAGCTGGTAGTCAGATTTCTCATTGCGAGTGGTTGCGTATGCTCACGACGCTCATGTTGAAAAACTGCCTGCTTGCATTGAGAAAGCTGCCACTCGAGTAGAAATCTACTGGAGCACCAGAAAGGAAGAACAGCCCGCTTGCGCTGTGCATTGTGCTATTTGTGATGATTGCACAGTGCAGACAAACACCTGGCATTGAAAATCACCACAAACTGCATTTATCCAACATACTTCACCGCTTGCTGAGATCCGCACAGCGTGGCAGAGTTTTTTTGCACTTCGCAGAGTGCCGCGTAGCAGAACTCCACGAATACGGTCCAGGCTTATTCTGAAGCAAATAATGTATTGTATTATTCTTTTGCATTTAGCATCTGTACTGTGATGAAATTATCTTCATTCGTTTTCCACAGTACGTTAACTTGGGTAAACACTTGTACCTTGTTATCAACTATTTTAACGAGTCAGTAGATGCATCATATAACTATGGCGAAGTCCACAACCATAGGTGAAATGGTGGTAAAACCTGCTTGTCACGACCGCCACTAAACACTTTTTCAGTCTGCATGTTATGAAGCTGCTTAAAAAAAGTATTGTTTGCGCATTTGCATTTCCAGCTATCAGCTTGGTTCTTAGGACCAGGGTGAAGTTAAAGTGTTTTTGGTGTGTGGTTGATATTCTTGGATGAGCCTTAGTTTGGCCTTCCTGAAAATGGCAAGCTTTATGTTTGCGCCTTTCAGTACACATCTGCACCTTGCATTTCCCCTATCTGTGTTTCTATTTCACCAAGGCGTTGTGCGGTTCACACTGCGTCTTTGACTTCCAGTACCCAGGGCTATTTCCTCTACCCTGTATCTGCAACTCCTTGTCCTTCTGTCTTCTTCCCAGCCACATGCCTTTCTCTAATGGTGTCTCCATGTCCGAATGACATTTTGTCATTTTAAAGTTCTCTAAACACCCAATGTTCACCTCAACTTCTAATCTATGCCTAATACCTTCTTATATTCTTACCTTTTTAACTTTTCAATTATCAACTTTAAAAAGTAAGTTTTCCTTTTCTTCCATTCATTTTCCATTTAACTAATAACACTTTTTTATTTCTTTGGGTAAAATTGGGAACAATGTTCCAGATCCCCAGGTGAATACTTTGCTTGGTGAGAGGCCGTCTTTCTGTGCCTCCAAGTCAAAGTGTCTGGGTCGATTCAGATTTAGAGAGAACTGTGAGATACAGGATTTCTTTATAAAAATACGCCTGAAGGCCTTTTTCCAGGATAAACCTCAGTCAATTACAGAAGACAGTAGTCTAATTAACCCGTCTACCTTCACTCCTAATAACAGTATGATCCCCCCTGTGATCTTGACATTCGAACAGGCTGTATTGAAAGACTTGGCTGTGGCCCCAAGAAGAGCCCCTTTCCACAACCTTTCCAATGCTGAACTGATTGCAGCTAGATATTTGGCTGATGCCACCAGCATAACAATCAAACAGGCTGATAAGAGGGGTGCTACTGTAATACAGTCCACTAACGATTACGACATTGAGTGTCAATGACAACTCAAGAATGCTAGATACTATACTCCAATCTCTGTAAATCCCACGCCCAGACTCACCTCAGCAATTAGTACTATCAGAAAATAACTGCTGGATAAATAAAAAAGGAGGCTGACTTCCACATCACAAAAGACCCCAAGATACCCTATTTTTACACGCTCCCTAAAATTCATAAGGGTACTACACCAATCCCGGGGCATCCTATTGTCTCCGGTATAGGCTCCCTTCTTAAGCCTCTATCCAAGTTTTGTGATAATATTTTACAGCCGTTAGTGAGGAAAACACCATCCTTTGTATGTGACACAACTGACATCTTGCGCATTCTAGAGGAAACTAGGGTCACAGATTAAATTGATCTCGTAGTCATGCTGGATGTGGAAGCGTTTTATAGCAACATCCCCCACAGCTATTGATACAGCCCTCACAAAAGAACAGTGGTCATCACCAACCCCTGTCTCATTCATTATGGATTGTTGCACTGACTGAAAACCTTTTTGAGTATAAAAAACAACTCTTTCACCAATCCCAGGGTGCTACCACGGGGAGTACCTTTGCCCCGAGCATAGCATGTCATTACATGGCTGCCTTCGAGGAGGATGTTGTCAATCACCCAAGGAACCCTTACACCAATAATTTGAGACTGTGTTAAAGGTTAATTGACGACATCTTTATCCTCTGGAAGGGTGATTTTACCTGCGAAGAGTTCTGCCAGTGACTTAATGCACAGAATGAACATTTGAAGTTCACACATACAATATCAAACACAAGCATACCATTCTTAAATTTGAACGTAAGACTGACCAATACACAACCCTGTAAAAAAAAAACGACAGGAATAATGTGCTATTGTATAGCCGTCACCACCCAAAAGTCCAAAAAGACAACCTGCCCTTTGGTCAGTTTCTCCGGATTAGGGGAAACTGCAGCTCCTTCATTAACTACAAGACTGAGGCCCAAACATTGGCATCCAATCTTAGACAAAGGTAATATCCCCAGCGCCAGATCATGAGCTGTTTAAAAAAAGCAAGGAACAACCCCCGTGAGACATTACTGGAGGCCACCCCTAAAGAAGACACAGATACCCTCACATGTGTCACATCATTTACACCAGCTTCCACACTCATCAAGTGTAGCATTAAGAAACACTGGGGGATCTTACTGACAGGAGACCTATGCATGCCAACACCTAGGTTCGCCATCAAACGAACAAAAAACTTGAACGATATTTTGGTACACACGAGAACCAAGACAGAGACCAACACAGTGCAAAGAACACTCTGGGATTCTCCCCCACCCCCGCCATAGTGGGCCACTACCCATCTGGTACCTGCGCAGTTCCAGGGAGATAAGTCTCACCAACGCGTTCACTTGAAAAATGATACAGCATAATAATTGCAACACTTCTCACTGCATTAACTTAATCACTTGCCCCTGTAATATGAAGTACATAGGGATGACATTGAGGGCAGTGAAAACTCGCATTACTGAGCAAAAGAGCAGTATACGATCCCAACGAGTTAACACCAAGATGTATACACACTACAAGGAATTGAACCACCTTCCAGAGTCTCTACGTAGGTTGGTGCTTGAAGCCCACCCAAGAATCATACAAAAGGCACTATTCAGAATAGAGCAAAGATGGATATATCGCCTTTCTTCGGACAGACAAGGTCTGAATGACGATATACCATGGGCATCACTGACTGATAGGTAAATGCACCTATTACCATACCTAATAAACCATGAAGCAATGAAATACCTTAACTATAACTGACAGGTGATGAGCCCTTAATTTCATCTATACTGACACTCTGAGGCAATGATATAATAAGCGAACTACTCTGTAGAAGGTAAGAGCCTACACTTCCACCTGGCTCACTACCCCTTATTTATTTTTTAGTAACACACTACAACGGTCTTTTGCCCGCCAATAGTAACGACCGACTTGAAAAATCTTGCATATGGGCCTTATTTCTTAAGGTACACGTTACTCAGTAACAACAACCGGACAATGGCCGCTCTGATCTGAAAATTATAGAAGACCGTTTATGATGAGGAGCTCTGGCCGCTTAATCTCGGTGCAGCATTGTGTTCACAATTAGTTTTTATGCGGAGGGAACACTTGAACACATGAGATCAGAGACTTTTTTCCAAACTTCAATATGGTCCCTACTCTGAGCTGACGCTACAGCAGACCTTAAAGCATCAGTCACATGCTGTGACCGGAGCGCCTCTCTCATGCAGCAGTATACATCCTGGTGCCGGCGGAGAGGAGTAAGTTTTGACGGCTCACATCATTGAACCCAATGGTGAGTTATGATGGTGCTAGATGGCTTTATACCTCCAATGTTCGAGAAGGCAAGATGAGGACGATGGGTCCTGCCAGGCCGTAACGAATGCACTCTCCTACTTGCAGTGGTGGCGGTCATTGAGTCGTGAGTGGGAGGGGATGGGGGCCATTTAACTACCACAATTTAGTACTAATTATTCTTGGTACCATCCCAGTGCGGGCGGACTCACTTGCCCTTCCCACCTTTGACAACAATTACCCCCGTTAGAGCGCCTGCGACATGGATTGCGTATTATGATACTGACATGCCAGATCTTGTATACCGTTCCATAGAGACACGAACAACACTGGGATATTAGGGACTCTTCTGTCTCCTACCTACTTGGTTACACACTGTTGCCTCCAATTGTTGTTCTTTACATTAAATTTACAGGGCATTACAATGTATTAGTCCAGTTTTCCTGCCGGCAACTGACAGAGGCGATACTTTGTTTAGGTGAGTGAGTACAGATCATCACCCACACACAAATTGTTTGCATGAAGAGAGTACCTGCCTCTGATTGAGCTCAATCTTCTGATTTTAATGAAGTTTTTATGTAGTCTTAAACTAAGATACAATCTTTGTTTAGATATGCGGCACTATGAGTAGGTTATGGTCCACCACACCTACTTCCTGTCACTATTCACTTGCTATGTGACACTGCCTCACTTTTTTTTCCGTGGGATGACCACCTACAATCTGTTGGATGGTCACCTTTGTGTTTGAAGATGGAGAGAAAGAGATGTTGTGACCATGATCATTACTGACTGATACAGTTGCGATTATATAACCGCTTTTCGTGAAAACTAATAAAAAAGCCACCCAAAAACAAGGGTGGTTTGATTCCAAATTTACGAAGGCCTATTCTAATCTTAAACATACTTTACATTAGGCATTGAAAAACCAGAATGATATTAGAGAGGCAAGAACGGAGTACAAGTGGGCATTAAAAGAAAGGAGAAATGCTTTGAAAGACGAAGCCTGGTGTGCCTTACATGAAGCCTCTGTAATCAGAGACTCTTCTGGCTTTTGGAAGGCAGTCAACGCGCCCTTCCTGGTCCATAGAGATAAGGCAACAATAGAGATTGCTATTATTGAGGCAGAGTGGGCTGAGCATTATTCAACGCTGTATAATAAGCCACTGCCAGAAGCCTAAGGGGCTCAGCTCATAGTGAATGAGACCGATGAATTGTTAAGAAACCAATACAAATATTAACATTTTGAACTGAGTGAGGTTAATTTAGCCTTAACTGCAAGTATGGGTGGTAAAGCTCCAGGGTCCGATGGTATCCCAGTGGACCTTTTAAAATCTAACGTGGCACTATGGGGCCGACTTTTAAGGCAAGTATTTAATGCATGCAGTTCAAGCGGATTCTTACCAGCTTGGTTAGAAACAATATTGGTCCCCATTTTTAAAAAAAGGGGACAGGGAAAATCCAGCATGCTATAGACCAATTTCGCTGCTGGATGCCACAGTTAAAGTCATAAGGCGAGTTTTGTTAAACAGACTGCAGGATTGGGCGGAGGATCAGCCAATCATAAGCAACCTACAATATGGCTTTCGCAAGGGTCTGGGCACAGTAGAACAGGGCCTTAATCTAACTATCCTTCTAGGTAAATATACTAACGCAAAAAGGGGAAGGTTATTCCTGGCATTTGTTGATTTAACAGCGGCGTTCAATTGTGTTATTCATGACAAGTTGTGGAAGATTTTAGAGGGGATGGGGTGGACGTTTTATTAATTTCCTTTCTGAGGCAGCTCTATTCAGGGGCAAAGGCGAGGGTCCGTTATTGGGTAGGGGGAGAGTGCACAAATCTTTTTAGAGTAATGAGAGGAGTGAGACAAGGCTGTGTCCTTGCACCCTTCCTTTGTAAGTTGTATACAAATGATTTAAGAAACACATTCATTGGTTCAAGAGTGCAAGGACCTACCGTTAGTAGGGAAACATCCTATTCCCACACTTTTGTACATGAATGACACAGTTCTTATGGCTCGTACTCCGTTGGGACTTCAAAGGGTAGTCACCTGTTTTACTAAATTTATGTAAAATCTGGGTATTACTATTAATTCTGCTAAGACGTTTGTAATGAAGTGTGGGGTAGGCTGTAATAAGACTAGAGCTCTTTTTATTGATGTGAACCAGATTGAATGTACAAAAACTTTTTCTTATCTTGGATCTTATACGATTGCACAGGGACATGGACTCGGCAGAGTCTGCGGTGAGGTCGATCCTCTTTTCCAGCGATGAGCTGCGACAGGCCCTGAGACACGCTTCTCAGAGATGCGGCGGTGTCTGATGCAACGTCAATCCTCTACTCCTGCGACACGCTTCCCGGTGATGCAGTGGCGTCTGCGGTTACGTTGATCCTCTCCTCCAGCGATGCGACGCGCTTCGTATTGTAAAGCGGCAGCGGCAGTTCTGCGACATGCTTCTCGATCTTGAGTCATGCTTCCAGCTTCATGCGACACACATGTCCCCAAAAAGTCCAACACAACTGCAGGCACTTCAGGAGAACTCTTGAGGAGCTGGTGGGTGAAGTCTGTTGTCCCTGAGACTTCAGCAGGACGCAAGCTCTGTACCAAGCCCTTGGAGATCCTCAAACAAGTTGATGAAAGTACACACAAAGTTCCTCTCTCCTTTCTTCGGCAGTCAGGCAACCACTGCAGGCCAATCCCCCAAGCAGCACTTCAGCTTAGGGATAGTCTCTCCTCAGTTTCTTCAGGGTCCTCTCCTCAGCAAAGGTTTGTTCTTGTAGTCCAAAAGTGATCTAAACTCTTGAGATCAGGGCCCCAATACTTATACCCCAAAATCCTTTGTCCTCTGAGGGCAGAGGGGCCTTTGCCCAGTCCAAGCCAGTTCTGGAGCACTCTGTTGACAAGACTCCTTTCCTTTCACAGTGCAGGGCAGAAATATCAGCCGCACCACAGGAGGTGGAGCCAGCATTGTGGAGGGAAGGCACAGCTCTATTCAGGTCCCAGGTGGGCTGATCCATTCTGTCTCCTGGAATCCCCCAGCCCTGTCACTCAAACTCCAGACAAGGAATACGCAACCTAGCAGAGGCAGGCTTGGATAGTTAGACAAGAAAATACCTACTTTCTAAAAGTGGTATTTTCAAACAC
Organism: Lissotriton vulgaris; assembly: GCF_964263255.1. Taxonomy (NCBI): domain Eukaryota; kingdom Metazoa; phylum Chordata; class Amphibia; order Caudata; family Salamandridae; genus Lissotriton; species Lissotriton vulgaris. The sequence continues at coordinate 115,768 of NW_028253802.1, forward strand.
AGAATGTTAAAATCAACTTCACTAAAATATGTATTTTATCATTCTGAGTTAAGGCATTCTGAACTCGAATTTGGATTATAAAATGTAATAATCTAACTGCCCATTTTAGCCTATGGAGAAGAAGTAGCCTTGCAATAGTGAAAAACGAAAATGGCTGTAATTCACTATTAGGACATGTCAAACACACCAGTGTATGTCCTACTTTATACTTACAATGCACCCTGCCATTGGGCCTACCATAGGGGTGTCTGATATGAAGGAAAGGGAAGGTTTAGGGACTGGCAAGTGGGTGCACTTGCCCAGTCAGCATGGCAGTACCAGACTGCACATAGGCTTTTGCAATGGCAGACCTTAGACACACATTTACAGGCTGCTTCGGTGGGTGGCACAACCGGTGCTGCAAGCCCACCAGCAGCATTTGGTTTGCAAGCCCTTTGCACTCCTGGTGCACTGTACTAGGGTCTGACAGGTAAACCAAACCAGTCAATCATGGAGTCACTAATCCATATATCAATTTACCATAGGGAGCATTTGCACTGTGGCACTGAACGGCAGTGGCACAGTGCCCAAAGCATCTAACACCAGCAAAAACACGAGGCAACAGCAAAAATGGAAGGGAGACCCACATCAATGGTGCCAGGTCTAACAGCATTCTTTTATATTGGGCCTAAAGCGTGGAAGGACCTCCCCCTCCATATTAGGGCCTCCTTTTCTCTTCTTGAGTTCTGCAAGACGTTGAAAACCTGGCTTTTCAATTAACTAACCTACCATAGGCAGGGCTAGGCACACACCTGCTCAGTGCCAGGATATCCTCACGAGTGATAGTGCGCTTTACAAATACAAATAAAATGCCATAAGCCATGGCACATATTTACCATCATTCACTGAGGATCATCCATTGGTAATCAAGGATTTCTATAAACAAAAGAACCACCAGCAAATCAGTTAGGTATATGGTGCACTTACTCGTGCTTGTGTTGAATATTTTTATAAACCTCCTACTGTGCTCTAATACTACTTGGCCAACAGTATAGAAACACAAATTTAGAGCTATTTCCAAAGCAGACAATCCAAGTAGCTTTTTCCTTCTTGAAGAGTCCTTCATGAGCAGGAGGACAGAAGTATGTAAGAAGCAAAGGTATGACATAAACTAATTAAATCTGGCGTATGTCAAATTAAGGGAGCAATCATTTGAGAGAAATGGTTGATATGAAGAAGGACTTGGTTGCTGACCTATTTAATCCTTCAGAACTCAAGTAACCACACTGGCAAGCTTCCTAGGAATTTCGTTTTTTTTATGGTTAACAAATGATTTTCTGTGTAGTTGAAATATAACATGGAAAGCTCTTCCAAGAAATTATTTGCGTTATTGGCCATAACATTTCAGCAGATATCATCAAAATGGAAGACTACTGCAAATGTATCGCCTAAAGCATGAAGGGAAGGAATCTGTCATAATCATAGCTGAGGATTAGATCCTGCCAGCCGCTCATCTTCAGGTCTAAAATATGAGAGAGGAAAGAAATCTGCTGGGAAGAACATTTGTGCTGCACCACTTTTCCCTCTTAAGATATTATATGTATATTTTAATATTGTAATATCTTGTTCGCAGGCTACATGCTGAGGACGCAGACTTTCCTTTCCTTTAGTATTTCAAGAAATGGAAACATCAAATTTTGCAATATCGCCCACTTATCCAAACAAATTGTTCAATCATAGAGAAAGTTTTAAAAACGTGTAGCTAATTGTTTTACACTGGTAAACTGCAATGCTGGTATATTGTTTAAGTGTTTTGGCATTTAGTAGGCTAAATCTGACCTAGGTCTGTGTGCCTGCTCTCCCGCTGTGCAGCTCCACCAGTAATTGCTGCCCTGTGACCCCTGAGCTCTCCGTTTTGCTGACGGTTCGTGAACATCCTCCATCTACAGGGTCCTGCCTGTGCCTCATCCCTGGTGGTCCTGCTGTTACGCCTCTCTCGGCTTTTGTACTGTCCTCTTTTCTCTGATCTGCTGTCTCTACTCTCTTTTCTCTCTCTACTCTCTTTCTATGTCGGTTCCCTCTTTTCTTCTACTCTTCACTCTACTTTTGCGCTACCCGCTGCTGCTGCCCCCACGGCCCCTCCCCCCTCCAGCGTGTCCTTCCCGTTCCCGCCTCCCACCTCCCAGCTGACCTCCTTGCCCTACTTAATGGTGGCCGCTGCGCAGCCGAAAGCTCAGCAAAGGGAAGCCCGTCTGTACCTGTCCGTGACCAGACCGCGATCAGTGCCAGGTTCACTGGTCCTCCGACCCGCCTCCACTACAACTCCAGCACCCTCCACGCTCTTAACACTGGATGCAACAACAACTACCAGTTTTTGATGCTGAGCAACACCCAAGGCCCAATTTCCTGTAGACACTGCCGCTTTACCTTCACCCACAGCCGGACCCCAGCAGCAGCCCCCAGCCTATCAGACATCACCATCCAGAAGCCACTCAACTGCATCCTCCTCAATGTGGGCTCCCTACACAAGCACACCATAGAAATCTGGGACCTCCTCAACACCCACGTGCCCCACGTCGCCTTACTCACAGTAACCTGGACCAACGCCAACTCAGAGCCCGACATTGCCACTGCCATTTCCGATGGATATAAGATCCTGGGAAAAGACTGCACTGATGGAAAAAGCATTTCCTACAGCCACACCACAGAACTTCTTTCGACTGACCACCACCGCATCCACTACTCCTTAAGAAAACCAACGGTACACAAGCACCTGCATGACCTTCCCCGCAGAAGGTGGAACAAAGTCACAGAAGAATAGCTCACCTTTGCCCTCACGAGCACTCAACCTCCAACGACTCCAGATGCTAACACTGCGGCATGCAACCTCCAACGCTGGATCACAAACTGCACCCCCACACTCGCCCCCCATTAAGAAAGTTACAGGACAGCTCAGCAAGAAAGCAAGCTCGTTCACCCCTGCACTTCAAGAATCCAAGCGCTCCGGCCGATGACTTGAAAAGACATGGAGGAACAGAAAAACCCCAGAAAAACGCACCACCTACAGAACAGCCACAACAGCACACCACCAACTCATCATATCCATAAATAAGAATTTTCTCCAAGACAGAATCCTCACCAACGTCCACAACTCCAAAGAACTCTTCTCCATCATCCAGAAATAAGCCAAACACAACAGCAAAAGAACAGATGTCCCACCCTCCCAAGACTTCTGCAACAGACTCAGAAACTTTTTTCACCTCAACATTAAGACGCTCTACGACAACTTCGACATTCGAGACCTCTGCAGCCTCTACCCCCAGAAATGTCACCCAACAGATCCTGGTCACTTGGACCCCGCTCACGACAGAAGACACCTGAAAGTCCATGAAGAGCATCCACTCTGGATCACCCTCAGACCCCTGTCCTCTCCACTTCTTCTACAGAGCCGCCACGGAGATCGCAGCCGAACAATGCCAGATGATCAACTGCTCCCTCGAGATCGCCACTTTACCCGACAACCGGAAACACGCCAAAGTCAACCCCCTCCTGAAGAAACCCTCCGCAGATTTGACTGACCACAAGAACTTCAGGCCCATCTCCCTGCTTCCATACACAGCTAAGGTCATCGAAAAGGCTGTCAAAACCCAGCTAGCAATCTCCATTGAAGCCAACAATATCCTGAACATCTCCCAATCTGAATTCTGCAGCAACCACAGCACCGAGACCGCCCTACTTGCCACCAGTGATAACATCCACTCCCTCCTCAACCAGGGTCAAATGGCAGCCCTCATCCTCCTGGATCTTTCAGTTGCCTTTGACACCTTGTCCTATCGCACACTAGCCACCAGACTCCACGACCCTGGCATCCACGAAAAGGCCCTCGACTGGATATGCTCATTTCTTACAGGCAGCGAGTCAGACTCCCACCCTACCTCTCGGAACAAACAGAGACCAGATGTGGAGTACCCCAGGGATCCTCCCTCAGCTGGATCATCTTCAACATATGCATGGCCCCTCTTGCAACTATCGTCAAAAACCATGGGCTCAACATTGTGTCCTAAACTGACGATACTCAGCTCATCCTCTCCCTCACCAAGGAACCTAACATCACCAGGCACAACTTCCAAGAAGGGATGAAAGCTGTCGCCACCTGGATGAAAAAGAGCTGCCTGAAACTCAACTCTGAGAAAACAGAAGTCCTCATCCTTGACTCCACCCCACCCCACCACATGGTGGCCCCCTGCCCTCGGAAACCCCCAACACCGACGGACCATGCACGGATCCTCAGCATCATACTAGACTCATGGCTTACAATGAACCGCTACTTCAATGCTGTATCATCAGCCTGCTTTAAGAGTGAGGAGTGTGGCTCAATGGTTAGAGCGGCAGACCCTGATGCAGAGTTCTGGCCTGGGACCAGGGTTCAATTACCGCCTTGGCTGGTCTTGGGCTCAATTTCCTCGGACCGGACAATTCTCGCCTCTGTGCTATTCTAATCATGGGCCCCACGCTGCAACTCCGGGCAATAGCTTGCTTAACCTCCACACTGGCCCCAACAGCGCTAGGATGCCTGGCTTCACCCAGGGGGTGCCCAGAAGTGGACACATCATAGGGAAAGCCAGGAAGGGTTACACAGCGGTATGAGTAATAGCGCCAGGAAACCGCTTGGTGGCAGTACGCTCTACAAATACCTTGACGTTTACTTTCAACCCTTTCCGCTTATTCCGAAAACGTTCAGATGGATCCCCTTCGAATCCAGAAAAATGGTCATACATGTCTCATCAGTAGCAGACTAGACTACTGCAATGCTCGCTATGCCGGAACCAACAAAACGCTCCTTCGCAAGCCCCAGACCGTCGAGGAGGCCACTGCCAGACTGGTCCTAGTCATCCCCGTAATAACCACATCACCCAACAACTCCGCGATCTCCACTGGCTCCCCATCGAAAGAAGAAATACCTTCAAGCTCTTCCCGCATGCATACAAGGCCCTACACAACATCGGACCAGTTTACCTAAAGAACCGCATCTCCTTCCACGTGCCCAAGAGAAACCTCCAATCAGCCACCCTCTCCCTAGCCACCATCCAACGCATCTAGAAGACCAGAACAGTCAATCAATTATTCAATCAGTCCATTTGTAGAGCGCACTGCTCACCGGTGAGGGTCTTGAGGCCCTGGGGGGTGGCGGGGGTGCTGCTACTGCTCGAACAGCCAGGTCTTGAGAAGTCTCCTGAAGGTCAGCAGGTCCTGGGTCTGTCGTAGGCGGAAAGGGAGGGTGTTATAAGTCTTGGCGGTGAGCTGGGAGAATGGTCTGCCGCAGGCCGTCACTCGTCGAATGCGGGGGACGATGGCGAGGGCGAGGTCAGCAGAGCGAAGCTGGCGGTTCGGGTGTAGAAGGTGAGTCGTTGAGGTACGCTGGTCCGGTGTTGTGGAGTGCTTTGTGAGTGTGGGTGAGGAGTTTGAAGGTGATCCTCTTGTTGATGGGGAGCCAGTGTAGGTCTTTAAGGTGGGCTGTGATGTGGCTGTGGCAGGGGATGTCGATGGATGAGGCGTGCAGAGGCGTTCTCTATGTGTTGTAGTCGTTTCTGGAGTTTGGCTGAGGTTCCCTCATAGAGGGCATTTCCATAGTCCAGCCTGCTGCTGACGAAGGACTGGGTGACCGTCCTTCTGGTTCCGGTGGGGATCCATCTTTACATCTTGTGGAGCATGCGGGGGGTGCTGAAGCAGGAGGAGGCGACAGCGTTGACTTGCTGGGTCATTGACAGCGATGAGTCCAGGATGACCCCCAGGTTGCGTGCGTGGTCAGTGGGCATCGGTGCAGCTCTCAGTGTGGCCAGCCACCATGAGTCGTCCCAGGCGAAGGGGGTGGATCCGATGATGAGGACCATCGTCTTGTCCGAGTTCAGTTTCAGGCGGCTGTTCTTCATCCATTCGGCGATGGGCTTCATTCCTTGGAGGTTGGTTTTGGAGGTGGTGGGGGCCTTGGTGAGGTAGAGACTCAGCTGGGTGTCGTCGATGTATGAGATGATGTTCAGGTCGTGCGACCGGTTGATGTTGGCGAGCGGTGCCATATAGACGTTGAAGAGTGTCAGACTGAGGGATGATCCTTGGGGTACGACGCAGATGATCTTGGTGTCTTTAGATCGGAATGGAGGGAGGCAGACATTCTCGGTTCGGCCATTGAGGAAGGAGGTGGTCCAGTCCAGGGCTTTGTCACGGATCCCTGCAGTGTGGAGGTGTGTGCGTAGTGTGTGGTGGCAGACGGTGTCGAAGGTGGCCGAAAGGTCCAGGAGGATGAGGGCTGCAGTTTCTCCGTTGTCCAGCAGGGCCCTGATGTCGTCAGTGGCGGCGTTGAGGGCTGTTTTGGTGCTGTGGTTACTGCAGAATCGGATTGGGACGTGTCCAGGATGTTGTTCTGTTTGAGGAAGGAGGTCAGTTCCTGTTGACAATCTTCTCGATGACTTTCGCCAAGAACGGGAGTAGGGAGATGGGACGGAAGTTCTTGAGGTCTTTGGGGTCCGCCTAGTTTTTTTTTAGTAAGGCGTTAATCTCAGTGTGCTTCTAACTCTCCGGGAAGGTGGCGCTCTCAAAGGAGTTGCTGATGATCTTGCGGAGATTGGGTGAGATGGTGGAGCTTGCTTTGTTGAAGATGTGGTGCGGGCAGGGGTCTGATGGTGAGCCTGAGTGGATCGTGTTCATGATTTTGATGGTGTTGTCGTCGTTGACGTGGGTCCAGGAAAGCAGAAGGTTGGTGTGGCTGGTGGGCGGTGAGTCTGAGCTGTCAGTATCTGTCAGGGGTCCTGGTTGTTTAAACTGTCGTGGATGCGACTTGCGATCTTGCGGTGAAAGAAGGTGGCTAGGGAGTCTCAGAGGTCTTGCAATGGCAGGATGTCTTTGGAGTTGGAGCTGGGGTTGGAGAGTTCCTTCACGATGTTGAAGAGCTCTTTGCTGTTGTGTGTGTTTTTGTCGATGTGTTCTTTGAAGGAGGTCCTTTTGGCGGTTCGGATGAGTTGGTGGTGTCTGCGGATGGCGCTCTTGTAGGCTGCAATGCTGTCCGGTGTCTGTTTGTGGTGCCACTTCTTCTCGAGACTGCGGCAGGCCTGATTGGATGCCTGGTGGTCGGAGGTGAGCCAGGTGGCCTTTCTGTCAGTGCGTCTGTTGGAGGGTTGCTTGATTGGGCGAGAGTGTTGGTGCAGTCGTCGATGCATTGCCTGAGGTTGCGGGTGGCATTGTCGGTGTCGGTGGTGTCAGTTGGTGGGTTTCGGGCGAGGGTGGTTTTAGCTGGTCTTCAGTGACTTTGCTCCAGCTGCGGTAGGGGGCCCGTTATGTGTGGTGGTGTGCGGTGGGATTCTCGAAGGGAAAGTGGATGGAACGGTGGTCGGTCCAGTGGAGTTCGGGGGTGTGGCTGAAGGTGACGTGGTTGCTGAGTGAGAAGATGGGGGCCAGCGTGTGTCCGGCGGAGTGGGTAGGAGTCGTGATAAGCTGTTTGAGTCTGAGGTTGTCGAGTTTGTTGATCAGGGTGGGGGAGTTGTTGTCGTTATTGTTCTCTAGGTGGAAGTTCAGGTCTCCAAGGAGGATGTAGTCCTTGGACGCAAGGGCGTGCGTGCTGACGAAGTTAGCGATGGGGTCGCTTAACTGTGGCCGGGGGGGGGCCTGTAGATGAGGGTTCCTCTGAGGGTGGTGTTGGGGTGGATGTGGATCTGGAAGTTCAGGTGTTCGGCGGTGCTGAGGGTGTCGTCGGTGATGGTCGAGATTCTGAGGGTGTTTCCGTGGATGATGGCGATTCCTCCTCCTGCTTGGTTGGTGCGGTCCCTTTGGGTGATCTTGTAGCCATCAGGAATGGCTATGGCAATGTTGGGTGCTGAGGAGGGGTTCATCCAGGTCTCCGCCAGGAAGGCGATGTCCGGGGAGGAGGAGTCGAGTAGGTCCCAGAGTTTGATGCCTTGCTTGTGGGTGGAGTGGGTGTTGAGTAGTATGCATCGGAGGTTGTTGCGTTCTACCCCGGTGATCAGTGGAAAGTCCTCCTACCTCACAGCCAAGACCGAGAACTACCTTTCCCTCCACTTCTGGCAAAGCTCTACACTGCTCCAGTTCAGGAAGGACCTCAAGGTGTTGCTCTTCAGATGACCCTAGCATCCAAGGGAGTAGCCTCCCCCTAGTGTATTTAGACCCTCGCTGATGAGTAGCTGTGCTTTACAAACCCCTGATTGATTGATTGTTTGAAATCAAAATGCTTGTGTTACAGAATGTGACTTTTTTCTTAGTTTCCAGTCATTGCATATTATTTTCAAAGATTTGGATTCATTTTAACAATTGCTGCAGTTAAACGCTCAGCACCAGAGGTCACAATTCACTGACTAGATGCCAATATTATGATAATATCAACATTCCTGTTCAGCAACATTGAGTTTACACAACACCGTATTTACAGCGTTTTCAGATAATAAATCCAATATTGCCCATGTCCTTGTACATATTTCTCTCAGAGTCAATAAACTGCACCAGGATATGCTCCAGGTCTTGGAGGTTCTCCTCCAGTATATTAACTGTGTGTAGCATAGCCAGTCGTTGTTCCTCAACTAATACCCATTCACTCAAGTTTTTGCCCCATTTCTCGATCCCTGGTCCATCTTGCAGCAGCCAGTGCATCACAATGTTCCTTTTTTCTAACATTAGATGCAGCGAAATAAAACGATATCTTAATTTTGCTCTTTTGGTCTTTGTGTGAAGTTTGAGAATGCAATCTTTTAGGAAGCAGTCAGTTAGGCAGAAGTTATTGCTGCCACTCAAAGCCTGTTTATCACAACCTCCAAATATTTGGATACAGCAGCACAACTGCACACCACATGTAACAGATCTGCACTACTGATGAGGCTGGTTTCCACTACAGAAATTTAGCATGGAACCTCAGGTCGATGTCTCTTTTTACCTGCTGAGAAGTGTAAGGGGGAGAAACAATGCATCAAAATGTAACTTTCCAAACCAATCAGGACTTAAGGACCATAGACTTCAACTTCAGTTTAGGGGGTTTATTACAAAGTCAAAAACAACTAAATATACAAGCACCTCAAAACGAGGTTGTAGAAATACATGGGTACTAATACAAAGCCAAACCTATGTATGAGTCTACTCCTGTGAATCATGAAGAGAATAAACAATTCCAAAAATAAAACACAAGCAAGGACCGCTCCAACATTTCAGTCAGACTTCATCTGTCACTAAAAAAAGAAAAACAGTTAGACTATCCCTACACTATCTCTAAAGTGACATCCCTACTTAGCATTTCCTAGGCAAAATCAGTAAAAAAGGTGTCAGCTTGTGAAGACTTCCTAAGAAGTGTATTCATGGAATAAGTCAGTAGCCAAAGCTACAGTGCTCATTGTAAGAGGCTCCTTAGGTTGACCTCTTGACTCCTAACTCATCCTGTCTCCTTCTACCTCTCTGAACCTCACTCTTTCTCCCTCTGCCTCTCTAACACTCCTTCTGACTCTCCTCCCTCGGGGCGCTTTCCCTAACACAAACTACGAAAATGTAGAACACGCCCAAAGATCACCTCACTAACAGACACTTCGCTTAGGTAGTTTTCTGCTGTCTTCTCCATGTGCATTCCATTAACCTTGATTCCCACGCTTCCTCAGTGAGAGAGAACACTGGCTCCCAATTATCGCTTCATTCTCTACATTGTTGCACTTCTCCTCCATGCCTACCTCCTAAAACAAAAGACGTTAGTTCTAACTAACAAAGGCAGCTTTTTTCACCTGCAACTGAAACGTGAGAACAGAGCATCCTTGCATGCACATGAAATTCGCTGACTACCTCTAAATGCGAGAGCACAACAGGGAAAAATACATCTTCGGCCTACACAGTTTGGCCAATGTAAGAATAAACGAATAGGCCATTCATATTCCAACGTGAACGATTCATTTAGGTCTTTACACATCAAATTTCACGCTCAAGTTAATAATGTTTTGCACTACAGCATCTACAATTAATATGTATTAAACACTTTACATTATTTCTTCGTGCAATCTTCATCTTGGTGCACATTTAAACAAAAGAATTTCATTACACAAAAAAAACGTTTTGGTAAGCAATTGCAGCACTGTTAAGATCGCAATTTCAGTCATGATTGTCATTTAATTTAACATCACCTCATTATTACACCAAGTTCTAATAATCACAAGTTAATACAAACATGAATATGTGTAGGTGCGGGCTATCCATAATTATAATGCACCCCTACAATTTTAGAGCACCATCACGCTTTTATCACTTCCACTGGCAGCCCTAGGGTAGACAGGAAATAGCTTATTCGTACTATCGGAAGTATAATACACGCTACCGAGAAACATCAAATAAGCAAGATTAAAACCGAAGTTCTGGTGCTGAGAGTAGTAGTATAACTAAACACCTTATCTCACCCTGAATCCTTCAAGGGATCTAGCAAGCCACTTATAATTGATTCATAGTCGTTCTTTAAATCACTCTTTACAGAGCATTTTATGTAAATATGAGACCAGTCGCCTCCTTCCTAAATTCAGTAATTCAGAGATTGTCTCGGATTCTTGGGCTCTGCGTGTAAAACCCCAACACTTTTACTTAATCAATCAGGACAGTTGCGCATGAGAATTGACGCATGCGTACTCAAAACCTTTCACTCGCTCAAAAGGCAGCATTTTTTGCTGTTAATGAAGGCCCCCTGTTGCACACCGCCTCTTCTCAACCATTCAAGTTTTCCTTCCTCCGTCACCAAAAGTAGCAACTCTGGCAGGGCTCAGAGTGGGAGATCTCTGTATAAAGGTGCAGATTTTAGGTTGCTATCTGTGACTCATCTCTAAATCTGTGAATTACTCATCACTACATGTGAGTGTTATACATCCAGTATCTGCACTGGCAGAAACACATGGATTAACCTCTTATCCCCATGACAGCCCATTAGAAATTGCGTTCATCAGCTTTGTCCCATCAATTACCAGATGTTACAGCTGTGCCACACCAAGGAAGTGAGTAACCGACTCCTCTCTTTCTATGTTTGGCTTGGGATTTTACAAAACATACTGAAATACATTCAGACAGCAGGCCAGGGGTTTCATTTTTATCAAGGCTATTCTCCCCAGTATGGAGAGCGGGAGGGAGAAACAAACAAGATTTTAACTCCATCTAGATGCTTTTGGGAATTGAATTTTACCATATCATGCATAGTGTGAGCACTTTGTATACCGAAATATTTCAGATCTGATAGTTACCAATGCAGACCTAATTCGGGTATGTCAGTACATCACTTATCAATTAATGCTCCCAATGGTTTCTGGTGGAAGTTAGTGTAATTTGCGCACAGAGCTCATGTCCTTCATTTTTTTAAAAATAAAATGTTCAATAGACACAGGACACATCTAGTTGTTCCCTTCAAATACAGCCGAAAGTCATTTGTATGCACAGATATTAAATGGGTACTCGCAGTCTAATTTCTAATATATCCCTGATCTGAATGGCTGCTAAGGGTGCTATAGGCGTAAACAGCAGAGGGGATGGGGGACACCTGTCAGACTAGTGGTGATGCACGGTCTAGGGCCCACCCCCATCCATCCCTGTGGTAACATAATTCCACAGGTATTTGCCTTCATGGGTGATGTTCCTTGTGGGAAAGTTCAGAAGCAGCTGCTGCAGCACGCAGGTGGTCTCGCTGCTCCTATAGTGCTTTTTATTTGGGGTTTGTGTTCGCTCTGCATTTGTGATTCCTTATTTGCCTGGTCATGTCAGCTGTGATGATGCCTTTTTATTTCTCACAGGGCAGAGTAGTCAATTTGGCACACATGTCCCAGCACCCATGGCGGCAGCCATCTTGGGTGTGGCAGGTCTCCATAAAACTGGTCACGCCCTGGAGACCTTACTCACTATTCTTCAGACACCTGTTCATGACAATGCGCCCCCTCAAGTCTTCCTGTTCCGGGCCCTGCGGTGTTGGTCAGGGTGTTTCTAGAAATCTTCTTGAAGAGCTTCCGTGCGGGGGTGTTCCTTGGATTCCTCTTTGTCCTACTGGTTCCCACAACCAGATTTAAGCACACGCAGGTTTGAGGAGCTCTTTTGGGGTGGCGGAGTGAGCTAAAGAACGATTAAGGATTCAACCCAGATCTGTGACTGGGAGTGAGATTGAGCGTCTGAAAAGTTTCAGCACTCCTTCATCATCTCCTCATGTTTGTAAAGGTGAAATGGATCTGCCCTTCCTTTTGGCTTACACAGGGCAGAGCAGTGTACACGATCCATGGCCTCGAAAATGAGGCCGCAGTCCAAAGGAGGTCTACAGACATGAAAAAGCCATGGGTAAGCCTTGAAATAAAAAACATTTAAAAATAATTAATGAATGAATGCATCAATTAATTAATGAGCAAATAAACAATAGGTACATTTAGATGGGAATCCACGTCATACTTTTTTGATAGGAAAGCTTATAGAAGAGCCACGTTACTTCCTAATCTTATTTTTGGTTCAGACTCGTCTTTTTTTTTCTTCCCTGTACCAGGGCCTCAGAGATTGGAGCGGTCCCTAAGCCACGTGCTAACAAAAATAATAATGACAGTAACGAAGTGGGTGCTTGAAGTAAAACAATAGGTAAGGTATTGCTTCCCTCTAGTGGTGTAGTTTGAAATTTATTTATTTTTATTTATTTATTTATTTATGCAATTTTATATAGCGCGGACTTTACCCGAAGGTGTCAGAGCGCTTCACAATAGGAACAGAAATGATACAAACTGAGAACATTACACGAGCAACAGATTGCAGAGGCATACGTTACGTTACATACGGTAAAGTGATAATTGTGAGCAAACAAGAATACATGAGGTAGTAAAAATTGTGAGAAACCAAAAATACATGAGGTAGACAGGGTAGTTGTGACACTTGTGAGCAAACAAAATACATGAGGTAGTAAAAATGTGGGCTACCAAAAATACATGAGGTAGTAAAAAGTGCACAGGAGGAAAAAGTGACAAGCGTGCAGGCTACAAGAGAAAATAGATTATAATTTGCGGTATAATATTGCAATATATGTTAGACACTCAAGCACAAGAACAAACGATTACGAAGGCAAAAGTGGCACTTGTGCAAGTATCAAAGGTAAAAAACATGTGAGAGGAAGCAAACCGTGTGTTACAGGGGCAAAGTGGTGAGTGCAAGTTGCAAGAGGGTACCAAACACAAGTACATGGATAATACTGCAATAAAAGGCAAACACTCTAACCGCAAGAACACACTGGGAAGGCACTTCCATGGACATGAGAAGTAGAAATTTTCAGTAGTGGGAGATCTTCCTTCAGATAAAAGAGAGTTACTTTTGGAGGTGTCTCTGGAGGAGGAGAGCTTTGAGGTCCCTTTTAAAGGCCTGGGAGGAGGCGGTGGTCCGGAGCTGAGGCGGGAATGAGTTCCAGATTCTCACTGCGTTGCCTGAAAAGGATTGGGCCATCGTTCTTTCCTTCTTGAAAGTGGGAGGTTCAAGCAGTAGATTCTCCGCATTGCGTGAAGGTCTAGAACCTCCAGAGAGTTTCAGTTTATTCGCCAGGTAGCGAGGAGAAGAGGAGTGCAGGGCTTTGTGGGTGATACAAGCGGTCTTGTAGATAGCTCTAGCCTCAAAGGGAAGCCAGCGGAGTGTAGATAACATCGGTGTGATGTGATCGCTTCTTTTGGCCCCATAAATGAAACGAGTTGCTGAGTGGAAAACAGACTTAAGTGGGGACAAGTGGGATTTGGGGAGGCCAGTAAGAAGAGAATTGCAGTAGTCGAGTCTGGAGAGGACCAGTGCTTGCACCAGGGTTATAAGGTCCCGCTCCGCGAAGAAGCGACGGATTCCCCAAAGAAGGCGCAGTTGGTATCGAGCTGATTTCGCAATGGAATTGATGTGGGGAATTAGATTGAGTTTTTTGTCTAGTATGACACCAAGGGATTTGGCGCTGTCGACAATGATGGGTTTATTGTTTAGTAGATTCATCTGATCCATCCATGATTGAACCGGGGGAGGAGAGAGTGAGGAGGAGAAGAGGAGGAATTCAGTTTTGGAGGGATTCAGAATCAGTTGATGAGTTGACATCCAGTTTTGAATGGAGTCGAGAGTGGAGCTTAGGATGGAGAGATCGTGAGTAGAGGCAATCTTGAGGTAGAGTTGAGTGTCGTCAGCATAAAGATGATAGTGAATCCCGGATTTACTTAGGAGATTTCCCAGTGGTTCTAAATAGAGATTGAACAGTGTGGGAGCAAGTATCGAGCCTTGGGGAACACCTTGACCTACCGCCACAGGAGGTGAAAGACTGTTCGCTATTTTGATCATTTGGGATCTGCCAGAAAGGAAGGATGCAAACCATTTAAGCACAGTGCCCTCCATGCCCATTCTCTGCTGAAGAATATTGAGAAGGGTGTTGTGATTGACAGTGTCAAAGGCTGCGGAAAGGTCAAGGAGAATTAGAAGACAGGACCCCCCTGAATCGAGTATCCTCAACGCGTCATCAACCACTTGCAGTAGGGCTGTTTCAGTGCTGCAGTTTTGGATGAAGCCGGACTGACAGTGGTCTAGAAGATCATTGTCCTTGATACGACAGGAGAGTTGTTTGCTACACATCTTTCTGTGATCTTCGCCAGAAAGGGAAGGTTAGTGATGGGGCGGAAGTTGTTGAGGTCATTCGCATCAGCAGTGGGTTTTTTCAGAAGAGGGGTGACCTGCCCAGTTTTGAAGGAGGCAGGAAGGGAGCCTTGCCAGAGGGAGAGGTTGATCAGAGTGGTCCAATAGGAGAGGGAATGGGTATAGAAGTCAATGGCAATGGCACTGGGGATAGGGTCAAGAGAATGGTTGGATGGCTTCGTTTCTCGTATGCACTTGAGAAGGGCATCTTCAGATATGGGGTCAAAGCTCTGCCAAATGGCTAAGGATTTGCGCTCCTCTGGAGGGGTAGGATGAGCGACCTGATCCACAAGTGATTTCACTTTTTCATCGAAGAAAATAGCAAAATCCGCTGCTCTCTTTGTAGAATCATCCACCTTGGAGGTTGGGGGAGAGCAGTTAGGCATTTTGATGAGATCGAATAGTTTTTTGGGTCTATTTTTGGCGGAGTCAAGGAGGGTTTTGAAGTGTGTCACTTTCCCAAGGAAGATGTGCTTGTGGTACTTGGATCTTGCTGAGCGAAGCTTGGCCAAATTGTCGGAGGAGAGCACTTGCCTCCATTGTTTCTCCAGGGATCTTAGCTGCTTCCTTTCCTCATAAAGGGATTTGTTGAACCAAGGTGCTGAGGGAGTGGGCCTTAACCCATTGCTTTTGAGTGGAGCGACTTTATTAATTTCAGCTGCAAGAACTATGAGGCTTTGAGAGGTGAGTTCGTCAACATCTAGGTTCGGTTCGAGCCTTGGAAGAGATAACAAAGCTGATTCACAGAGGGGACCGACATCAATATCTTTAGCATCCCGGAACCATGAGATGGCCCTCTTGGGTTGGCCAAGAGTTATAGAGTGTGAAAGTTGAAGAGAGAATGGGATGAGGAGGTGGTGAGACAAATCTACATGAATTGGGGTAGTGGTAGAAAGCATGCCTGCTTTAGAAATAACAAGGTCCAGGATTGCGCCCTTAGAATGAGTTGATTCAGTGCAGTGTTGGATAAGATCGTTAGTAGAGAGGAAGGTGGCCAGTGAGTTCGCAGAGGAGTCTTGCGGTACTCCCCAGTGGAGATTGAAGTCACCCACGAAGGTCTGATTGTCACTTCGCGAGTATTGGTCGCTGATGAAGTCGGTGAGTTCATCCATAAACGAAGGGCCACTACGAGGCGGGCGGTAAATGACATGGAATCTGAGGGGTGAACGGTGTTGCAATTGAAGCTCAAGAGAAAGGCATTCAAAGGTTTTGGAGGAGCTGTTAGGAGAGGCCTTGAGTTGGAGGGTGTTTCTAAAGATGACTGCAACACCTCCCCCCGTGTTGACAGTTCTGTCATTCCTAAGTAAAGAGTAGCCTGTGGGTAATAGGAGATCAAATATAGAGTGAGATGTATCTTTGAACCAGGTCTCTGTGAGGAAGAGCATGTCAATATTATGAAGGGTGATGGTATCGGAGATTTCAAGTTTGTGTTTTACTGCAGATCTGCAGTTGTGAAGCATGCAGCGCAGCTCTGTCAAGACTGTTTTGGTGACGGGGGCACTAGGGCTCTGAAGGGTGATCGGGATATTGTACTTATGAGGGGGTGCTCGGGGGGGTTTAGGTGGATGCTTTGTTCTGACAGAGGTGATGATCGGAATGGCGTAGATAGTGGGGTTGCTAGGGTATGCCGGTTGAGGAGGGGTGGCGTTCAAGGGCTTGAGTGAGTTAACAGAGTTTCCCGACGATAGGTTAAGCTTGGCTGTACTGGGGTGAGGGGGTGTAATGGCTGGATTTTCTGAGTAGGTGGGATCAGCCCCTAGGGGCCCCTCCAACCCAGCCAGAACGCAATCACATCCCTCCTCAGGACCAACTATCCAGGCACCTGGTACCTACCTGAGGATGGGGAACTCGCAATATACAAGCTCATATTATTAAAAACACCACTAAATCTATAGGGATACTAAGAATACTCACTGATTACTAGGGATATCCATACCCTACACCACACTTATTCACATCAGTTGGTCTCGCGGCCATCCTGACCCAGACCGTTCTACCCTAGGGCAGATATGACACACAATCCGGTGCGTCTACACATGGGCCTGCAGAACCCAATGCTCCCTTTTCCAAACTGTTTGCAATCCTGCAAAACTACACACTAGTTCGACCTCCTAGTGCTCTCACTTATTCAAGCCACAATCCTGTGGGTATAGGCACTGGTAATCCTCCCCAGTGTTCTCACTAACGCCGTATATCAACGACGACCACATTCCTATGAATACCTATATATATATATATAGTGGGAAGTCTCTTCACTAAGGGTCTGCTACTACAATATTAGGAGTTAGCCAATTAATATTATATGTCTCCTATTCTTGTCATCATAGGTCCACTCACTCCCTATTTATGTGATCACCACTTACCTGATTGGGATTACTCATCCATTCATGCAAACACTAAACACCTAGGAGATACATTTACCTGGATTGAACAAGAATACAAGAGATACACGCCAGTTTGTTACAAACTGGGGGGTTATTTTATTACAACAATATAAACATTTACACAGATCTGTGACTGACAAAGACTATAGGTAGAACACTCCGCTGAAAGAGAAAAGATTAAACATAACAGGAACACTCCGCTGAAAGAGAAAAGATTTAAACATACAATGGCTTAGGGAATAAGGACAAGATTAAGATGCAAGTGTAAAGTAAACTAATGTGATTAGAACAATATCACCTGATTAGTGTGAAGTCTTGTTCTAGCTGTCATCTGGGTTCCTCTCTCGTCTGTGCCTTGGCTCATCTCAGACTCCCTCTCTCTCCTGCACTCTTGGTTACACCTCTGCGCTGATCACTCTGTCTCTGGACTCCTCTCCCCCACACAAACTGTCTCCACCTTCCAGCTTCAATCTTAATGGTTCCTGCCGCTCTGATCACCGTTCATTCCACTAGCTTATTCACTCTGTCTCTGCGCCAATGTCCAATTAACTCCATCTGCTCCCATAGGTTAGTCCACGATCTCTCCTCCGTCTCTTCTAAAAGGCAAAACTTCAGACTCCAGCTATTCACACCTCCTCCTGCTTCTGACTGCTTCCTTCAGTTCCAGCTCACTATTCAACTCAGCTCTTCTCCAGCTTGAACCCTCTCTCTCTGCCAACTCCACTTCACTGCTTTCCACTCCTCCACCTTAACACGACCCTCTGCCTTCGCCACCTTCACTCGACTCTCACTCTGCTCGACTCTCTGCTCGACTCCCACTCTGCTTGACTGACTGACTCCGCCTCTGCACTTCACTGATATAGAATGCTGTTTCCTCATGGAAAGTTCCAGCCAGCAGCTTCCTCCCACCAATCCCATGCACCAGGCTCCTTGCGCTAGACGCTCCCACAGTGACCAGTCTGCTTGTTTCGTCTAGAGACCTGAGCCCGGGAACAATTCCTGATTAGATTCAGCTCTGGCTGGTTCTCTCCGGTCCGCTTAGGGCGAACAACAGTTATAACTATAAACTTTGCCTTTGCCCTGAAAAGCCTCTCAGCTTCATCAAGATGGAGTCCCTCTAGTTCTAGGCCTGTAGGCCTGAAAGGGGTGAAATGCTCCTTAGCTCTGTCAGAATACCTACATAAACCATACCAATGTGTCTAATATGTCAAAGCCAATAGGCAATAGACAGGTTAAAGTCAAGAATAAAGGCATATTAAGCAGCTATCCTCTTCTAGGTCTGGAAAAAAGGGCTTAAAAGGGCCAACACAGGCTAAGAATACCTATACTAGATGCGAGCAAGATTAATGATCTATATCACTGCTAAATAAAGCCAAAAACTCTGCCATTACACTCCACCCTTAGATCCTTATCTTGCGAGCATCAGTAAACAACAACAACCATCTAAACAAACATCAACATAATCTATCCAACATAGGCTAAGAATACCTATCCTAGATGTGAGCAAGATTAATGATCTATATCACTGCTAAATAGAGCCCAAAAACTCTGCCATCCACCCTTAGATCCTTATCTTGCGAACATCTTATAAACAATAACATCCAGATAAACAAACATCAACACAATCTATCAACAAATCAAAAACTAAAAAACTCCCTAAAAAGAATGACAACTTAAGGAAATTCCACCTGAAACTCAATTGTAGGGAATACAAACCTAACAACCAACTGAAAACAAATCAAAGCAACCTTGACTTGAATGCTGAAACATATCTGAGATTGGATCTGATAACAACAGAAACTAACCAAAGCATCCTCAAACTAAATGTGCCTCAACTTCTAGTGATAACTGGTGAAATCTAGTGATGTAGGGACTTATGTGTTGAATGAAAACAGCAAGGGGCCTACCTACTTCGGACAACTTAAGCCTAAATGAGGCCTACCTACTATAGTCAACTTAAGAACTAAATGTGTTTCAACTCCTAATGAGAAAACAACAAAGGGCCTAAATGAGTCCTACCTACTATAGGCAACTTAAGCTAATGATGACTCATGAAATCTATTGGTGTAGGGGCTTGTTTGTGGGATGAAAATAACAATGGGCCTAAATGAGGCCTACCTACTATAGTTAACGTAAACTAATAATACTCATAAAATCTATTGGTGTAGGGGCTTGTTTGTGGGATGAAAATAACAATGGGCGTAAATGAGGCCTACCTACTATAGTTAACTTAAGAAAATATTTTGGTGAAATCTGAGAAGTAGACATGACAAACTGTTTCAAGGTCTGGGCAAACATTAATACATAATCATACTAAAAGACACACCACCCAGAACAATCCAAAGTCTAAGGTAACCACCCTTTGATCAATCAAGGTGAAAATGTAAAAACAGTAAAAAACAACCCCATTTCTACAAGATAGCTGGTGTAACACCAAGCCTAAAACAGCAATTTTCATCATACTGTGGAACACATGTGTGCACCACCATTAAACAAAAAAAAAAGTCCTTCAATGGCAAAAACTGTTTTGAAGAAAACAGAAAAACTATAATAGGTGACATGTGTTTGCTTTAAAAGTGGGGCCTGCTTGTCCAAGGGATTATGCAACCAAATCCTTGTATGGTTCTGTCACAAATAAAACATGTTTGTGTTTTTTTTTCTTAAAAGTGGGGCCTGCTCGTAGTGATGTCAAGAAAAAAATGCAGGCCAAGGAATTATGGAAAAAGTTCATTTGGAAAAAAAAATTCAATTTTTTGTTTCTTCAGTGTAGGCCACCACCCTGCATCTTCGATATCCGGACACTTCCTCCGATGCAGCCATCCATCACCATTCCGGTCTGGTCTGGTCTGGTCTTGTCTGATTCCATCATCCAAAAATAATAAACTAAAATAAAAACATGAAAGTAAAAAACTAAAACAACAAAGGAAGTGGAAGGGGGAGGGGCCACGCACAACCACAACCCAGCAATCCTAGAGACAAGAAAACAAGTATCATTATTCTTGAAAAATAAAAATTTTATTTAAAAAGCACCCCGGGTGCCTTTCATTATTGAAAAGAAAATATCCTAATTAATTAAAAACAATCAAAATTTAATTTTTAAGTATATGCAGTGGGGCCTATCATACCCTAATCCTCTCTAAGCCAGCCCCCCCTTCAGAGCAGGAGCCAGGCTACAGTATGAAGTAATTTGAATTACCGCCAAATGATGAGCTCACAGCAGGAGCAGGGCACTGCAAGCCTCCCATTTCCCTGGTCAGAGAAGCCCGCCCAGGCCCACTGCAACTAACTAACTACAAGGGCAAGAGTCTGCAAGAGTCCCTTATCAGCAGGCAATGAAGCCGCCTGCGTCAACAGCCAGGAAGAGCCAGGTCCCCCCGCCCTTACAATAAACAAACCGTCCGCGGAAGAAAATTGGATTATAGCCAATCATAATGAACAGGGACGTGATCGGAACCTGCAGAGGGAAGGAAAAAAAACTCGTCTGCTCAAACCAGCTGGTCTGCCAAGGTCGACAAAAAAATTCCTTGCTTGTTCCCAGGCCTGATTGTGCTAACCAACGAAAGCTAGCATTTAAAAAAAAAAACAATTCAGTTACAGTGTACTGCTAATTAAAAGCTCCAGTTTCTAAAAAGACTTTTGTCTAACTAATTCAGCTAAAGGCAAGACATTTAAAATATGGGCACTTATTTAGAAAGGGGCAACTAAGTTTTGCACACAAGATTATACATTCTGCATTTGAAAAAAAAAAAACGAATTAACATGGACCATTGTCAGCTGCTGAAAGAGAAATAATTTTAAAACAACATAATTGTACATTACAATGTAATTTAACATGCAAGCCATTTAAGCCAACCTAATAAAAGGGCCACATTCATACACTAATAAACAGTGTATTATTTTCTAACTGAGTTGGTGAACTTATTAAAAAAGGTTTTGCTGACACATTTATAAAAGAATACATTTTAATTTACATTTGGGAAAATAATAATGTTACATTTAACATTTTTTCAAAGGCACACGGTTGCCTTTCACTAATTAAAAGCACATGTAACCATGCACTGTCGGGCAAGATTGATTATTCTCAACCTGTGATCATTGCAACCAGCACATTCCTATCTAGATGGAAACCCCTCAAAGAAATAATTAATGAAAACAGCTCCGTAGCGTGCACTCTAACAGGGCCATTTTTTTTTAACATTTCACTCATTTTCTCTCTCCGTGCAAACCCTTTATCTCAATCCGACTGGTTGATTTATAACCACATCAGTTCCAAGGCAAACCCACACAAATTCGTAGACGCATTTAAAAAAGAATGTGAAATGAACAGAACCCTTCGCAAAGCACAAGATGTTACCTTCCCGTCAAGAAGTTGACAAAGCACATAGGCAGACCAAGGAACCAAAAAAAAAAAAAAAGTCAAAATCAAACCATCAAATAATCCACTGACTTTTATAGTCAGGTCAAATAACCATGCATGTTGACAGCATGTTAAAAATAAAGACTGCCATCTCAACTCAAGATATTAACCCTTTGGCAGCTCAAGCAGAATCATTCCCCAACGTCTGCAGATACATGGGAAAATCATGAGCACATTTCTTCACGTTTACAGCTAACACATACAAATATTTTCAAAAACGTTATCCCCAAGCACCCGAGAGATATCCAGCTCTCTCCTGCCTAACGTAATGATAACATGCCCTGTCCAAGCCATGACCACATGGCGCTATTCACAAGCCATATTTACAAGACAAACTTTTCACAAACAATATTTCCAAGGCGCAATGCACAAGGAACACAGCAGATCAACATGAGAACATGCACCTCACAAGCCACAATAATATGGCGCTATTCACAAGCCATATTTACAAGGAGCTATATTCAAAGAACTCCACAAATCATAGAACAATGAACACATTTCACATTGCACAGCATAAGCAGATGCAGCAAGCAATTTAATGGGCAATTTAAAAGCACTTTTTACACACATTTATACAATTGGACCATCACAAAGATGTAACTGGCTTCCTCATGTAATGCCATCCTTCAACCCTGACACTTTAAACACCAAGATGAAAACCATTCCTTCCACACTGAATAAGCCAAATGCCATGATGTAATGCAATCTCCTCACGCTGCAACTGTTCAAGCCCATAGGTCTAACAGGCTACATAAACTGCAACATTACGCCAGATGGAACCAGCGTTCAGGGCACTCCCTCAGAACACATGGGAAACTCTCTAAGCACATGGCCAGATCACACAGGATTCGTAAGATGACGACTACGCCAAAATGTAATGGCTGGATTTTCTGAGTAGGTGGGATCAGCCCCTAGGGGCCCCTCCAACCCAGCCAGAACGCAATCACATCCCTCCTCAGGAACAACTATCCAGGCACCTGGTACCTACCTGAGGATGGGGAACTCGCAATATACAAGTTCATATTATTAAAAACACCACTAAATCTATAGGGATACTAAGAATACTCACTGATTACTAGGGATATCCATACCCTACACCACACTTATTCACATCAGTTGGTCTCGCGGCCACCCTGACCCAGACCGTTCTACCCTAGGGCAGATATGACACACAATCCGGTGCGTCTACACATGGGCCTGCAGAACCCAATGCTCCCTTTTCCAAACTGTTTGCAATCCTGCAAAACTACACACTAGTTCGACCTCCTAGTGCTCTCACTTATTCAAGCCACAATCCTGTGGGTATAGGCACTGGTAATCCTCCCCAGTGTTCTCACTAACGCCGTATATCAACGACGACCACATTCCTATGAATACCTATATATATATATAGTGGGAAGTCTCTTCACTAAGGGTCTGCTACTACAATATTAGGAGTTAGCCAATTAATATTATATGTCTCCTATTCTTGTCATCATAGGTCCACTCACTCCCTATTTATGTGATCACCACTTACCTGATTGGGATTACTCATCCATTCATGCAAACACTAAACACCTAGGAGATACATTTACCTGGATTGAACAAGAATACAAGAGATACACGGCAGTTTGTTACAAACTGGGGGTTATTTTATTACAACAATAAAAACATTTACACAGATCTGTGACTGACAAAGACTATAGGTAGAACACTCCGCTGAAAGAGAAAAGATTAAACATAACAGGAACACTCCGCTGAAAGAGAAAAGATTTAAACATACAATGGCTTAGGGAATAAGGACAAGATTAAGATGCAAGTGTAAAGTAAACTAATGTGATGAGAACAATATCACCTGATTAGTGTGAAGTCTTGTTCTAGCTGTCATCTGGGTTCCTCTCTCGTCTGTGCCTTGGCTCATCTCAGACTCCCTCTCTCTCCTGCACTCTTGGTTACACCTCTGCGCTGATCACTCTGTCTCTGGACTCCTCTCCCCCACACGAACTGTCTCCACCTTCCAGCTTCAATCTTAATGGTTCCTGCCGCTCTGATCACCGTTCATTTCACTAGCTTATTCACTCTGTCTCTGCGCCAATGTCCAATTAACTCCATCTGCTCCCATAGGTTAGTCCACGATCTCTCCTCCGTCTCTTCTAAAAGGCAAAACTTCAGACTCCAGCTATTCACACCTCCTCCTGCTTCTGACTGCTTCCTTCAGTTCCAGCTCACTATTCAACTCAGCTCTTCTCCAGCTTGAACCCTCTCTCTCTGCCAACTCCACTTCACTGCTTTCCACTCCTCCACCTTAACACGACCCTCTGGCTTCGCCACCTTCACTCGACTCTCACTCTGCTCGACTCTCTGCTCGACTCCCACTCTGCTTGACTGACTGACTCCGCCTCTGCACTTCACTGATATAGAATGCTGTTTCCTCATGGAAAGTTCCAGCCAGCAGCTTCCTCCCACCAATCCCATGCACCAGGCTCCTTGCGCTAGACGCTCCCACAGTGACCAGTCTGCTTGTTTCGTCTAGAGACCTGAGCCCGGGAACAATTCCTGATTAGATTCAGCTCTGGCCGGTTCTCTCCGGTCCGCTTAGGGCGAACAACAGTTATAACTATAAACTTTGCCTTTGCCCTGAAAAGCCTCTCAGCTTCATCAAGATGGAGTCCCTCTAGTTCTAGGCCTGTAGGCCTGAAAGGGGTGAAATGCTCCTTAGCTCTGTCAGAATACCTACATAAACCATACCAATGTGTCTAATATGTCAAAGCCAATAGGCAATAGACAGGTTAAAGTCAAGAATAAAGGCATATTAAGCAGCTATCCTCTTCTAGGTCTGGAAAAAAGGGCTTAAAAGGGCCAACACAGGCTAAGAATACCTATACTAGATGCGAGCAAGATTAATGATCTATATCACTGCTAAATAAAGCCAAAAACTCTGCCATTACAGGGGGCGAGGTGCATCTCGTGGGAAGTTGGGAAGGAGTAGCGGTGCAAGAAGGGGTGAC
Organism: Lissotriton vulgaris; assembly: GCF_964263255.1. Lineage (NCBI taxonomy): Eukaryota > Metazoa > Chordata > Amphibia > Caudata > Salamandridae > Lissotriton > Lissotriton vulgaris. The sequence goes on from NW_028253802.1 coordinate 140,202, forward strand.
AATCTTAGAGCATAAAAGTGAAATGGCAGCTGTAAGCTGGGAGATGGAGGTGATAAGAGAGCCTAGCGTGTTTTCCAGTGAGAATGGGGCAGAGCACGGAAGGTTGGGTTGGGGAAGGTTGGGTGGCTCTATTGAAACAAGGGGGGGTGGAGTGGGTGGTGGCAGGCAGGGAGAGGTGGCAGGAAGGGTAGACAGTCAAAATATCGAGTTGTTAATGTCGATGTACCATATTATCGAGTCCAAAATATCGATGGTAAGAAATTTCGAAAACCAAAATATCGTCGTAGAAAATATCGATTTATGTGTGTGTCAAAAATATCGAAGACATGAATGTCGAAATCAGTAATATCGATGCTGAAAATATCGATTGTCAAAAATATCGATATGTAAAAGTGATGTTTTAAAGTATGTTAAGTAATGATATAGTTAAATGTTGTTTATATATAAGGTAATTTTTACATATAATTTTATTATTTTTAGTTAGAAGTGTAGGAGCGGGATGTAGAGTTGATAGGGGATAAGGGTGGGTAGTGTATTAAAAAAGTATAGTGTAAATATAGAATAATAAATTTCGCATTTGAAGTAAAATTTTAAATTAGCGAAATTTAAATCAAATTTTTTAAAAATGCGAATTTTTATATAAATGTATTGAGTATTGTTAAATTATTTGTACTTTGCTTTTGGATATATATCAATAAATTGTGTAAATATATCTAAATTTTTATTTTTTTACTAAATAATTGTATATTAATGTTAGGAGCGGGATGTAGAGTTTATAGGGGATAAGGGTGGGTAGTGTTTTAAAAAAGTATAGTGAAATTGTACAATTTTAAATTTCGAATTTCCTTTAGATTTCAAAATTTCGAGAATTTTTTAAAATATTTGTAGTAGTCGAAATTTGATCGAAATTTTGGGAGTATATAAAACATTATGATTATTTTTTGGGTATGTACTAAAAAGTATTATAAATAATAAAATATTACATTATATTTTTCTAATATTTGTACAATAAATTTAGGAGCGGGATGTAGAGTTTATAGGGGAAAAGGGTGGGTAGTGTTTTAAAAATATATAGGGTAATTATATAAATTAAAATTTCGCAATTTCATATAAATTTGCGAAATTTCTAAAATTTAAACCAATTTCAAATTATGCGAAATGATATCGATTGTTATCGAATATAGTACTTATTTTTTAAGTTTGCTGTTGTGTATGTACTAAAAAAGATTTGTAATTATAATATTTTTTTTATTTTCTAAAAATATTTGTCTAATTATTTTATGAGTGGGATGTATAGTTTCAAGGGGATAAGGGTGGGTAGTGTATAAACAAAGTATACTCTAATTATAGAATTAAAAATTTCGCCTTGTATTTCATTTTTGTTTCGATTCGAAATTTTATATACATATTATTTAAATATGAAATTATGAACACTGTTATGTTGTTGTTCTAAATTGAGGTATTTTGTGTATGTAGTAAAAAGTATTAAAAATCTATAATTTAGTACATATTAAAAAAATAAATGTATCATATTTTTAGGAGTGGGATGTCGAGTTTATAGTGGATCAGGGTGGGTAGTTTTATCAAAGGTACATTTTGTGCGTTTAGGGTCTGTTTTTTGTGTATGTGCGAAGGGGTCTTTTAAGTGTTCAGGGTCAGTTTTTGGTTTGTGGTTGAAGGGGTTTTGTAAGGTTTAAGGCTCAGTTTTTAGTTTGTGGGTAAAGGGGTATTTTTAGGTTTCAGGGTCAGTTTTTAGTTTGTGGGTGAAGGTGTTTTGTAAGGTTTCAGGGTCAGTTTTTAGTTTGTGGGTAAAGGTGTTTTGTAAGGTTTCAGGGTCAGTTTTTAGTTTGTGGGTGAAGGAGTTTTGTAATGTTTCAGTGTTAGTTTTTAGTTTGTGGGTGAAGGAGTTTAGTAAGGTTTCTGGGTCAGTTTTTAGTTTGTGGGTAAAGGTGTTTTGTAAGATTTCAAGGTCAGTTTTTAGTTTGTGGGTAAAGGTGTTTTGTGAGGTTTCAGAGTCAGTTTTTAGTTTGTGGGTAAAGGGGTATTTTTAGGTTTCAGGGTCAGTTTTTAGTTTGTGGGTGAAGGAGTTTTGTAATGTTTCAGTGTTAGTTTTTAGTTTGTGGGTGAAGGAGTTTTGTAAGGTTTCTGGGTCAGTTTTTAGTTTGTGGGTAAAGGTGTTTTGTAAGGTTTCAAGGTCAGTTTTTAGTTTGTGGGTAAAGGGGTTTTGTGAGGTTTCAGAGTCAGTTTTTAGTTTGTGGGTAAAGGGGTATTTTTAGGTTTCTGGGTCAGTTTTTAGTTTGTGGGTAAAGGGGTATTTTTAGGTTTCAGGGTTAGTTTTTAGTTTGTGTGTAAAGGGGTATTTTTAGGTTTCAGGGTCAGTTTTTAGTTTGTGGGTGAAGGGTTTTGTAAGGTTTCAGGGTCAGTTTTTAGTTTGTGGGTAAAGGGGTATTTTTAGGTTTCAGGGTCAGTTTTTAGTTTGTGGGTGAAGGGGTTTTGTAAGGTTTCTGGGTCAGTTTTTAGTTTGTCGGTAAAGGTGTTTTGTAAGGTTTCAGGGTCAGCTTTTAGTTTGTGGGTGAAGGGGTATTTTTAGGTTTCTGGGTCAGTTTTTAGTTTGTTGGTGAAGGGGTTTTGTCAGGTTTCAGGGTCAGTTTTTAGTTTGTGGGTGAAGGGGTATTTTTAGGTTTCAGGGTCAGTTTTTAGTTATAGGGGTACAGGGAAAACATAAATTAAGATTCTATTTAAATTAAATTTATTATATTAAATTCAATTTAATGATATTACATTATTCATTTTTTAACATTTGATTTACTATAGTAATTTATTATTATTTAATGTCCTGCAGTTACTTAAATTAATTGTTAATTGGAGTTGGAAGAGTAAATTTAATATGTTCTGTGTCCTGCACTTACTCTAATTAAATGGTGATTGCAGTTCTAATAGTAAATTAATCACGGTTTTTGAGAAGCAATTACCTAAAGTAAATTTGTTATTGGAGTCGGAATATTTAAAAATGTTATTATGTGTCTTTCAAATGTTGATATTATATGTATATGGGTGTATGAATAATAATTGTTATAACTTCAGTGTATAGTATGTTATTTATTTACATGTGGTATATAGAAATAGATAGAACATGACAGTTATAATACATTTGCAAAGATACATTAAAATGATTTTGTCATAGGTAATACAAAATAAGGACACCAGTTTTCTTTCCTGTAAATTTTTTTATTCAACACTTGAAATATACGATCACATATACATTTTATCAAGCTATCTTTGGTATACATATAAACAAAAAAGGAGGACAATGTTCTTTTAATAATCACATTTTACAGTAATTTTCTTGACAAGTACTTTTAATTTGTAGAGAAAAAATGGTTAGTTCGCATAATGCAATGTATGATATTATACATACATAATACAATTATTGTTTCTTAATAAAACATCAAACATGTGTAATGAAAAGCATAAGTCACAAATTTTTAATACATATAGTGATATACTGATGATGATATTAACATATGAACACTTTTAAATGTATAATATAATATAAATATCCTAAATAGAACATGTACATCATCATCAATGATTCTTTTAACATTACAATATTCTTATGTATGATTATTATTATTAATAAATACGTTTTAATAATAACAATTTTCACATATTAGTCATATTGTAAACAATTAAATCTGATAAACAAATACAATATTACACATTTAGTTATATAATAATTTTAATAAATATTACATTAAATATTTTTAAATTTTCATACTTAATGTAATAAATATTAAAAGTATGTAATATATAATTAATATACAGTCAAAAAGATTTTCTATTCACAATATACTATACTATTTTTTTAACATTACACATAATTTCGAGCCATATATATAACAATAATGGACATTTATAGTAGTACTTTTCACAGTTACATATAATTTGGATCGTTTATTTTGTAACCACTCTTTGTCTTTTTGCGTTATTTTGGTAAAGGGAAAGTCGCGGTTGGAAGCAGGTTCACTTTTAAGTAGGTACGAATCTACTTTTATATTTTTAAAGTATTGTAAATTAAAATTGAAGGTTATATTTTGTTATTTTGGGGTTGGTAATTAAAGTATGACTATTTACATATAATGGAGTGGAATCAATACGTATTTTCGTTCACGACTTTTTGAGCCATTTAAAATAGTTGGAGTTAATGAGTATGTGGTATAATTTAATTAAAATAAAAATAAATAGGAATGTTATGTTTATATATTATGGGATACTCGTTAGTGTTATGTCGGTGGGATTGTTTAGCTGTTTTTTTTTCTCGTATTTTGAAACAGCTATTTCCGTTTCCGATTTTTTTTTTTTTTGGGAAAGGAAGTGTGTTTCAGTTGTTAGAACGGAGATGATTTACATTCTTCCTTTATATTTTGAGTTCTGTGAAATATTTTTCACACTTTAAGATAACAGTCGTTATTTTAAATGGCTTTTAAATAGTCGTTTAATTTGAATGATGGATAGTTTTAGCAGAGTTAAAGAAAATATAATTATTGATTTGTTGGATTAACTCTTTGATATTTACACATTGTATTGTCGGTAAAGGATTATCTTTATGATGTTCTATTTAAAGGTAAGTTATAAATTTATGTTATTTTATTTGGATGGAAGCAGTTTTTAAAAACTAATATTGTGATATAATAATATATTTATTTAGTCTTTTTAGAATAGTGTTAAAAAATAAATTAGACTAAATAAATATTTTTTATTATATTAAAATATGTGTTTTATTAGATCAAGGATATTGTTTGATCTCTATCAATTAATTTAGTTATTGCAATTAGTTCAATGTTTTGGCTATCATTTTTAAATATTCCAGTCCTCTTGTTGTAGGATATAGTTGGACTTGCTGTTGAAGATATAAATACATTTGAGCAGTTTGTCTAGAGAGTTTTGGTTTCAGTTGTATGACAGATTGCTGCATACGTAGTTCCTGAAAGCTTTGCTCTTTTTGTATAGCTGTGACTAGCTTGTGTAATGTGGGTGTTGTACGTCCAGTAGAAGAGAGGAAGGCATTGTGCCAACCTTCAACAGCATTGTTCGTTTTTGCCTCTTGGTTGAGTGTTGGTAGATAGACATTCCACCAGGGAATTGCAAATTTTGGCTGGCGTCTGTGGCCTGACCTATGTAGTCTTCCTACCCAGTTGTCCTCAAAGTAATCTAAAAGTGGGGCGAGTCTTTGCTCATTTTGGGTGTAGAAAGGACTTTCAATTAACAAATTGTAATGTTCGGCCACATCAGTTACTGGTACATATGCCAGAGCAATGAGATGTTTGATTTGGCATGCAAAAGTTATATTTGTTGCATACTCAACACTAAGGGCAGATTTTTGTAAATGTCTCCAGAGACATTGATTGAAATGAAAATAACATCCTTGAATGGATGTGTGTGGGTAAGTTTTCAAAATAGAATTAATCATAGCTTGCTCGAAGTCTATGATGATTTTCATTGGGAAGTAGTCAGAAGTTTGTTCCTTTATTTTTTGTAAGATTTCTGAGTAAGTTGTGGCTTGTTTGTTTGGTAATAAACAATATATGAAGGGGATACAGGTATTATGATATTGCCCATGAATTGTGTATAACTGGTAGAAAGGTTTTGGGCATATAGAAAAAGTTCCATCCATCATCCAAGTAGTACTTTCAGTTAATTTTTTTATATTGTTATTAGTTGCAAACATGATTATTCTTTTGTCCTTGCTATGATTATCATAAAAAATAAATGGCTCGTCATTATGAGTAATTACAAGCTCTGGCGGAATTATGACTTCATCAAAAGTTTTAGGAGTTGGTATATTGGGTCTACTTGCTTTTTTTGTTCTTGCTATTGTTCTTTTAATGGTAGCAATAGATGGTAGCTGACCTCTTGCTTCTTTGGGAACTTTAGGTAGTAATTCTTTCAGAATTACGTTGGTAGGTAGTTCTGATCTGGTACTTAATTCCTTGATATTTTCAAGAGTGGATCTCACTTCTATTTCCGAGATGTTTGGTGGGTGATTATGTTCAGTGGTATTTATAACACTAGTTTCCCTTGTTGTAGCACGGCCATAGCATTTATTGGAGTAATATTTTGTACACTTCCAATTCACTTTAAGGTCTTTTTGTTTCTCCTGAGTATAAATGTAGCCCATATAGCATAACAAAAATTTGCCTTTCTGAGATGTAATAAATGTTGCATCATCAGTCATTCTTGAGTTCTGGTATCTAGAAAAGTTAATATACAAATATTAATACAATCAGAAATGTATAAAACATTTTAAATTAAGCTAGTATTCTTCTAGTAATTTACTTACCAGCAGTAATGTTCTATTTATCGAAAGTAGATGCTTGTTCAGTTTGATGTTGTTCTTCTATTGCCACGGTCTGTTGAGAAATAATTAAGTATGTTATAGGAAAAGTTACAATTTGTTTTTTGGTAACATTTTTTTTACGTTATAACGTCTCTAAAAATAGTTTTGTTTATTTGGATTTAAAAAGAGAAATTTCCAAGATTATACTAACAGATGCATAAAAAGAGTAATTATTTTTTTTGCCAAATTCTATAGAGTTCATAAAGACTACTTAATTTTTATTTATGAACTTACCAAGATAATTATAGTAGTAGCAGAATGTTTGTTCTTTGATGTGAATTTTCTCTTTTCTGTATCTTTGAGTTTTGTTTAGAGAGAAAGTTGATGAAAATTACTAATGCGTTTATATGTTATATAAATAATGCACATTTGTTATAAAGCATTGTTACTTATTTGCTAAAAAGAACCGGGGATGATACATGTATTATGAGTAAAAGCACAAAAAAACATATTTAAGAACAGGAAGATTATACTAACAGATGCATAAAAAGAGTCATTTTTATTTCTAGTACATTCTATAGAGTTTATAAAGACTAGTTATGTTTTATTTATGAACTTACCAAGAGAATTATAGTAGTAGCAGAATGTTTGTTCTTTGATGTGAATTATCTCTTTTCTGTACCTTTGAGTTCTGTTTAGAGAGAAAGTTGATGAAAATTACTAATGCGTTTATATGTTATATAAATAATACACATTTGTTATAAAGCATTGTTACTTATTTGCTAAAAAGAACCGAGGATGACACATGTATTATGAGTAAAAGTACATAAAAACATATTTAAGAACAGGAAGAAAACATTTTTTACACAGCATTGTAACGTTTTTTCCTCAAAACATTCTGGCTTCACACTATGTATTAAGATTTACAGGCTAAGAAACAAAGTATAGAGTTTTAAATTAGGCCAATAATTGGCAAATAACGTTAAGTAAATGTTAAACATATGTAGATACCTTTTTTAAATTTAAAGTGTCCTGTATCTTGAAGTTGAAGTATAACTTGATTTGTTTGTAGAGTCTGTTTAAAGGTAAAGTACATAAAGAAATAACAAATTAGGTTACAAATCTTGGTCTATAAGTAATAGCCAAAAAACATTAGAATTTATTAATAGAGCAATATGATTACTTACTTGTAGTTTCTGGACGAATTTTCTTGCAGAGAAGAATATAGATGGTGCTCCCAAAATTGGCAGTATGTGGTCACGAAGAATATTTCCTGCAACTTGTATGGCTGTTTGTGATTGGTTTATATAGTCTATGTGTAATTAAGTTTGCTATCTGATTGGTCAGATATGTAAAGACGAGTTATTATTGGTTAGTTTGAATTTTTTTTAAGTTAAACATTTAAGATATATCTTCTTATATAGTTTATGTTGAGGAATTGAAATTATATATTTATGTTTAAAAAAACTCTTTTAATAAATAAAGATTATGTAAAATGAGTACTAAGTAATAAATAAGTATGTTTACAAAGAGTTTATATACAAATTTCGTCAGTTTGCGAAAACACAATTTTGTACACTAAGGGGCCGATTAGGATGGAGGATTTTCCGCCTCCTCCGGGCCGGCGGAAGCCACCTCCGGCCCGGAGGAGGCGGAAAATCCTCTGCGGACTCACCAAAGACCCACCGCCGCATTACGATGGCTGGTGGGTCTTGGTTTCTGTCCGCTGCTTTTCCGCCGCGGTCGGATTACAACCGCGGCGGAAAAGCTCTCATTTGGCTGGCAGTGTCTATCAGACACCGCCAGCCAAATTAGGAAGCATTAGTAAACATGCTTTTCCGCGGCGGTTTTTCCGCCGTGGAAAAGCATGTGTACTTTTGATTTTGGGGGCCCGTTGCGGGCCCCCAGGGTGTTGGCGGGTGGGGGGTGCACATGGGGGGTACCTATGGTACCCCCCAGCATTTACATGCACAATGCGGCAGGCACCGCGCGGTGCCTGCCGCTTTGTGCATGTAAATGTAAAACATGCACTTTTAACATTGCGGCGGGTGCTGCTTGAAGCAGCACCCGCCGCAATGTTAAATATCCAGGATGTGACCGCCAGGGTGGCGGTCACATCCTAATCGCACATGAGGGAACGCCGCAGCCCCTGCGGACGTTCCCTCATACTCTGGGGTCGCGGACGGACTCAAGTCCGTCCGCGATCCTAATGGACCCCATAATGTTACTTAATAAATTGAAAATACATTAGTGAAGTCATTTGAAATGTGTGTATTACTTAGAGAATAGATTTATTGGTGTTATATATAAAAAAGGAGTATTATTTAGCTATCGATATTTTGATATAGACAAAAATAGTGCTATCAAAATTTTAGTATTCGATATTATTGTAGTGTGTTATATGTATTATTGAGTGTCGATATTATGGTATTCGATAATTATGCTAACGATATTTCTGTAGACGATATTTTTGTGCATCGATATAGTTTGCTTGATATTATTGTAGTTTTCATGTTAAGTATAGGGTGTCGATATTAGTGCTATCGATATTAGAGACTCGATGTTATAGTAGGTCGATTTTTTTGAAATCGAAATTCTGTCAGTGATTCGGCAGGAAGGGAGGTAATTTTGGGTGTGGGGTTCATAAGTGGGGAAGGGTGGTGGGTGAGAGCGGGAGTTAGTGAAACGGAGGTTAAGGGAGAGTTGTCTATGTTGGTGTTGCAAGAGGGAGAGGAATTAAGGACAAATTTAGGGGGAGAGGTGTGCGGAACACGGCGGTTGGGTAGAATGAGAGGGGAGGCCTGTGTGGCGTCATGAGAATGCAGGAGGTTTGGGAGGAAAAGAGGTGCGGTGGTTGTGGAGGACCTGTCATCTAGGAGAGGTGGCTGTGAGGGAACGGGCATCAGGCAGAGTGAGGGGTGTTGGGAGAAAGGGGAGTTGAAGAGAGGAAGTGGTTCTGCTGGGCCCGAGGGAGGGAAGTGGAAGGGGTTACCGGGCGGGGAAGGGGAGTAGTGCAGCATTACTGGCGGAGTAGGAGGGAGGAGAGAGATGCGGTGGGATTGAGGAGAGGACGGGGTGAGTAACGAGGGGAAGAGGGGGTAGGGGGGAGGGATGGAAGGGGTGAGGGGAGCATAAGGAAAGTACACTTGGGGAGAGGGACGGAGGAGAGGTGGGCTAAAAAGGGGGGTGATGGGAGGGAAAATGGGGGAGGAGAAGAGATTGGAGAAACGGGATGGTGCAGATGGGACGAGGAGCGTATTGGCTTGTGGAAAGGTTGAAGTGATATGTGAAGGGATATACTGTGAGGGGGGAGGAATAGGAGGGGAGGTCACAAGGGAGGGGGAGGGAAGGGGGCCGACCTGTGCTCCTCGAGGGAGCAGCCAATTGGAGTGAGGTGGGGTCTGCGGAGGAGAAAGGGAGTAATGGGTGGAGCTGGAAGGAGAGTGATGGGGAAATCCAGTTGCAGAGGAGGGGAGTAAGGAGGGGAAGAGGCAGTCAAAGAGCGAGAGGCAGTTGTCTGTGCCTTGGATCAGGACAGTACCGTTGTTATAGAGTGAGATAGTGAGGTTACCTTTGAAGCAAGCAGAAGGGGAAATTTTTAGTTTTTTCCCATGGGGGATAGAGGAGGAGGAGGTGACGTTGAGGGAATAGTAAAAACTGTTGGACCAGGAGGGGATGTCATGAGTGAAGAAAATGAAATCATTTTTTAGCCTCCCAAAACGACTATTGTAAAATTGATCCACAAAAAGGGAATCTGGGAAACGTTCAATAGTGTTATGTTTCCATTGTTTAGTTGCGGCTTTAGACAGGCTAGGAGGATAAATGATTTTGTAGCAATTGGTTCCAGCCTTAACTCGGGGGGTGGCCATGATGGTGAAAAGTGGCGAGGGAGTGTGGGGGGGATAAGAGGAAGGTGTTACTGGGAAAGCGGTAGAGAAGAGAAATAGAAGGGCATAAAGGGGGCACATAGTCTGGACGTTAAGGTGAGGATATCAGAGCTAATGTGCCGTTTGGGACTAGCAAAGCCTAGGTGTGCAAACCAGCCTCAACATCTTAAGATTATCAGTAGAGGTGCTTAGGGCAGGGTGCGGAGAACATACTATATGCAAAGCGATTTCTAACACCGACAAATATCTACTGGCCTGGCGCCCTACCAGTCTTGCAGACTCCTTGTCTAGCTGGCCATTTCGGATGGGGACTCACATGCCCTAAAACCATAGTGTCAATAAGTGCAAGTGCACTTGATACACAATAATAGCATACGGTATATGCGGTAAATTACAAAGTACAAGGTGTAAGTGTAGGTATAATACTGATAGTATATAAGGGCAGGGCAGGATAAAAAAAAAAACAAAAAAAAAATATTAACCATATAGCTTCTATTATTTATTTTATTTTGGTCTCGTCTACTCCAAGGATCATCGTAAAGTTTTACTGACTTTCTGTTTCAGCAGGAACATCTGCAATGGACAGAACAGCGTGATCTGTAGAGTACAAGCGTGACCAAGTTACTGGAATAAGAATGTGATAGACGAGGAGGTCTGTAACCAACTAGGCTAATCTTTACCTCAGAACAACCCATTTATGGAAATCATGAATACAGTGGGGCAGATTTACAATATCTGGCTCATCCCCAGCGATGCGCCAGTTATTGTGCGCCGCAGCTCCGCCACCCATGGTGCGCCGCATTTACAATGCGGCGTACCATGGGGCAAAAACGGCACAGATGCGTGACCCATCTGTGCCGTAAAGGCGGCGCATTGCTGGAGTTGCGTCGCAAGCGCGATGCAGCTCCAGCAATGCTCTGGGGGGCCCTATCTGTCCAATGCTGCGTCAAGCCTTACGCCTGCTTCAAGCAGGCGAAGGGTTTTGATGCAGCATTGGCCTAAAAGTGACTAAGTGAAATCTTGTAGATTTCACTCAGCCACTTTTAGGAGGTGTTCCTGCGCAGGAACGACCCCCCTGCGCTGGAACGCCTCTTTATAGCGCAGGGCTTTACAACGTGACGCAGCTCCCAGATGCGTCACGTTGTAAATAACCCGCACCATGGCGCATCTTTTGCACCACCGCTGCGTCACAAAAGTGAAGCAACGGTGGCGTAAAAGAGGTGCAAGGGGCTTATAAATCTGTCCCATCGCACATAATTACATCGCAAAGGCAATAAAGATAAAGCGGTTTGACCCAAACCACACAATGAGTTTTTTCACCTAGTACACCACATCTTGTAAACTACATCTGTAGGTGTGATGATAGTCTATAGACCAAGAGGATGAAGGAAGCAATTTAATAAGAAATATGCATGTCCAAATCTTCCACAGTCGTAATTAATTTGTTCCTTCAATTTTATTCAGAGGGGATAGTAAAGTGTAAGCAGAGAAAAATTAATGATAGTCGAGTAGGTAAGAAAATGATGCAAGGTGGAAAATGTAAGGTGGAAAGTAAGGTGGAAAATGTAAGTCAACTGTTTTTGTGATTTCCCTTGAACCGTGAATATGCTAGAACATACATTTCTCAATGGTAAACTACACTTTAAAATAAGGCATAAACACCATCCGCGGCCGGCAGTAGGAGTACCTGCAGGGAGTTGACGTGGGGAGGAGGTGGGGCAGAGTGGGGGGTAGTAATGTATGGATTACGGAGCTTCCAAGGTAAGTAAACATTTAAATGAATAAAACGAAATTTGTTGAGTGCACTGCATCCCCAAATGCGATGCAGTGCGCGCAACAAAATTCGTTTTATTTATTTAAATGTTTACTTACATGTAAAACTCGTTAATCCATACATTACTACCCCCCACCCTGCCCCTCCCCCTCCCCACGTCACCGCTGTGCAGGTACTCCTACTGCCGGCCGCGGCTGATAAACACTGCTGTTGGGTACTATAACTTTCACCATTATTAAAAAAAAAAAAAAAAATTGTTGAGCCCACTCATCAACTAAGAAAACTTTCCGTTAAAAGAAATACTGTAGGTGCACAACTGGGGAAAGTGCCTAGTCAGGTTCCACTCTTGAAGGACACACACACACACACGAATATTCACTTAGAAAATACTTTAACCCCTTCGATGCTGATGACGAGCTCAGCTCGTCATCAGCTACGGCGCTCGTATGCTGATGACGAGCTGATTTCGTCATGTAACGCGGGTTTTCGAAAAACCCAGCACACAGCGGGAAAACCGCTAGCGCGCAAGGGGTTAATAGCCCCTACTCCAAGAACTAGTAAGTTGACAGATGAAAAATGAATAAATAGTTGATTCAGATGTGACAAAGGGCCAAATTAGATCTTGGCGGACAGGTTACTCCGTCACAACAGTAATAAATATCCGTCCGCCGAAATATAAATCTCATTATATCCTATGGAATTTACATTTTGGCGGACGGGATATCTGTCATCCTTGTGGTGGAATAACCCGCCTGCGAATATCTATATCAGGACCAAAATCACTAAAGTTGATTGCTCAAAGCAATGGGTTATTTTTGCTCATGAATGCACGAGTACAGCGAGAAGCTAGTTAAGCCAACCAAATATTGGAGAATTACGTACATGTACTTGTCAGGACACATATAGGTCCTCATTACAAATTGGCCAGGATTTGATGCCGGATACGGGAGGTCTTGAATTCAATTTGACTGTGCTGGCTGGAATCGTAGATTTTGGACCCTAGTATCCCCACACCAAATTCAGGTGATTTTAAGTCTTTTTCCTGGAAAAGGGAATACCTCCTTGGTTCCAGAGATACTAAGTCCTTTACTGGGCAGTTTTTCCAGATTCCTGTAAAAAACACAGTAGACATTTGCTGTCTGTTCGGAGCAGGTGGAAATTGTCAATGGGGACAATGGGGTGTGAGAGTAGGGAGAGCAGGGGAGTCTGGGCAGGCTTCTGTCTGCCTAGAAGCAACATTGTTGGCTTCCCCTGTGCTGGTTCAAGGGTAGGGCGAGGCGGGGCTGTACTGCTACCCACAGACTCTTCAGCTGTAAAGACAGGTCAGTGCCTCCAGACCCAGTATTATTGGGTCCAGAGCTTGTGGACCCAATAATTCCAGGCCAAGAGAAATGTATCATTTTGAGTTACAGTTTCACCTGGAGTTATCTGTCTGGGTGATATGCCCTTGGCTCACAATAAGAGACTTAGGGCCTGATTTTGATGTAGTTGGATGGCCCATGCGTCCGCCATGGGGTCGGAGTAAATTACTCCATCCCCATGATGGAGAGGCCACTCACCTAATTTATAAATGACTACCAAGCAGGTGGTCATTTATAAAAGTATTGGCAGGAAGCTCTGTTACAGCAGTTCCCATCAATGTATGGTATTGTTATCTGCAGGGGTGCATCGGAACAGGTCCATACACAGTTGTAAAGAGCCAATATCTCCAGTGTTTCTCATTTTCTTCACAGGTGGATCTACACTGATGCCAGCAAAGGATCCAGGACCTTGGAAGGCACTTACTGGGGAGCAGGAAGTCATTCAAGCAGAGGCGAGCAGGGCTCAGGCAGGACCAGCTGTAGGGCTATGCAGGTCCAGTGCAGCAGGTCAGCTGGGCAGTTGCAGGGAGGCCTCTGGAGCTTGTTGTGTCCCTGTAGCTCAGAACAGGAGGTTGGTCACCTGACCCTAGAAGTCATCCTGCCTGGGATGAAGGGAGCAGGTCCAGACTTCCTTTTCCAAAGGCAGGCTTTAAACAGCAGGGCAGTTCTCTGTCACCAGGCGAGTCTTTCTATTCTGGTATCCACAGGTCCAGGAGAGTACTAAAGAGTGAGTCTAAGGGACCTATTTTTATAACTGGTGCCAGCTTTGAAGTGGAAGAAACTTCTGAAGTTGTCCATCAATAGATGGTTCTGGAATTTTCCATCCACCCTGCCCTGGTCCCTGGATGTCTGGGGTGACAAAAGGGTAGTGTGAAGTCCTTTGAGAGTGTGCTAAGGCAGCTCCTTTGAAATATAAGTGTGGCTGTGCACAGTTCCACCCCTCCCATCCTGCCAAAACATAGCCCCCTTGTGCATTTCTGCCTGAAAAGAATACACCAAGGACAACTACAAACTACACTTAGTCATGTGACCCAGGATACAGGATGCTGGCACCAAATGGTTTGGACAATAAAATGCCAACTTCCTAAAAGTTTACAAAACAGTGAGGGATGGAATGCTTGAATTAATCTCAGCTACTGGTATTCACTTGGGCCGCATCCCAATCCATAACTATTTTGCACACCATGCCACCTCTATTTGGAACCAGCTATATGCATATCAATCTTGACCCTGCTTCAATAGGAACAGTCCAACCTGAGCTGGCAGGACAGGTCATTCCTGAACCTGCCAAGTCCAACAACTGTCATAACATCTATGCCAGAACTTGCTTGTTAGTATCACAAAGTTGACATCCATATTGACACCCATAGGCTGATGATGCATGGCATCCCGCCTATCCTCAAATTTAAAAAAGGCAAGTTTGAACACTGTGCTTAGGACACATGCATTCAAGCTCTGCCTGATATTTCCTCTGCCAGTACCTCTCTATGGGTTGTTAAAACTGAGTAATGCAGCGTTATTCAGCCTCCTGTGAACTCATACCATATTGATGTTAAGAGTATATAGGCAGCGGACTCAGAGAGGATTTCAGTAAGCACTCTATCAAATTCTATTGTAGCAGAGTACCTATGTCTAGCATAAGAACTGCTCTTTCATGTCTCGACTGCCACTGCCATCCTTGTCCATGTCCTTATTGGTTACAATGATCTCCTATAATGGATCACTCAAACCTTTCTGTGCCCTTAGACCATTGGAACCTAGAGGTAAATTGCCAGGCTCACTTTTGTTGTGAGCCCAAGGTGAAAGAGCTGCTCTAATCTGACCCATGGAACTACGTGCTGTGAGTGCTTCCTAGACTCAGTGCTCTCTTCATTCAAGGTACACTTTCCATTTGTATCTATTACACAGAATATTTATTGTTGAATTAATAAAAATCCTTACAATTAGAAAAAAATACAATTAGCGAATGTCCGCAATACAATTTGCATAAAAGATCAAAAGCGACGATTGATATCAAAGTTAAAAACAGTTAAAACTTAAACTCTATGATGGACCTCCCCACTAACAACGTAGAGATTTATGGAATGAGCATGGGGGATAGTACATGAAGAGTGAGCCTCAGGCAATGCTTTAAAAGATCATACACGGACCTGCAGCTGTTTCCCAGTCTCTATCATAAATTTAAGACCCCTGCAAGTCAGAATTGGTGATGATCCTCCCAGCCAGATTATAACCGCTTGGCGACATGTTCTTATGTTCAATTTGATTAGGATTTCCCGTAAAAAATTTCTTCTAGCCGCCATGAGGGCCGGACACACACAAAACAAATTAATTAAAGATTCGTTTTGGTAACCACAGAGTCTGCACTTTGAGCAAGTGTCATGGGGTTTCCAAGAGGGACTTAGATCCTTGGATTCGTGAAGGCCCATACGGAAATCAATAAGGATCTTTTTTAGGTGTTGGCTGAAATGAGTTGCCAAGTATGCCTGGGGTTGTTGACGTGAATAGGAAGAAATGACTGTCCAGGCATGGCGTCGATGGGTCAATGTTTGTTTGTCTTCCAATAATGACTTTATTTTGGCATTTGAATTTGCAGTTTTGTAGAAACTAGCCTGATCAATTTTTTTGCTCCATGCTTCGAGCAAACCAAGGTCTGAAAGGCAAGTCTGTAGATGCGTGGCCCAGGGCTGGGTAGAGTCGAGATTGATTTCCTGCCAACAAAGACGGTTTAATGAGTCTGGATCAGCTGCGCGGAGTTTGTGGCAGAATTTAGCAAACCTTGACTTAGACCTATAGATTTGATTTTGAAGACCAAGGGGCATATTATCAAGGGGGTTTATCTCCGCTTTTTTGGCTTTAAAAGCCAAGAAAGCGGAGATAAAATTATCTCCCTATTACCTAGCTGCTGCTAACACCAGTTAGCGACAGCTAGTAGGAGATAGCGACCATCTTGGGCCCCACTTTGCATGTCAGTGATATTTATCACTAATGACATGCAAAGTGGGCGTGCCAAGATGTTAGAGACTGAAAACAGTCGCTAACATCGCTATCTCCTATTACCAACTTTTGGAGATATTCGCGCTAAGCGGGAATATCTCCAAAAGCTAACACCTGCCCTGAGCAGTTCTTAGCCATGTTATCCAATGGGAGGTGGATAACATGGCGAAGAGCATTAGCTCGCTAATGCATGAATATCGCGGACTTTTCAGCGATATTCATGCTTTGCGGCGATTTTTACCGCATTTGCGTTAAACCTTGGTAATACCAAGGTTTATTTGCGGTAAAAATCGCCGCACCGCTGCGGTAAATTTTTGTCTCTAACCAAGCAATAGCGATAATTATCGCTATTGCTTGGTAATATGCCCCCAAATTCTAATCGCACCTGGGCTGGCGAGGCACTTTTTAGTAATTTGAATACAACTTGTAGATTTTGGTTTGTAAGGTGTTTAATAAACCAGCCTCCCCTCCAAGCCATGTAACAAGACCGTACGATAATGTAGGTAAAATCTGAGCGGCCATTACTTTTAAAAGATGAGTGTAGTTTGGACCACACAGTTTTTGGAGGAGTCGCCTATATCCGAAAATTAGCGTCTGGGATTTGGCTTTTAACACGGCAGAGTGTTCTTTTTTTGAGTTGTCATTGCCTAGGGTGACCCCCAAATACCGTTAGTGTGACTGTACCCCAATGGCTAGATGGTTAAATGTCCAGCTGAATTTAATGGGCTTTCGCTCTATAAAACGTATTACTTTTGTCTTTTCTCTATTCAATTCCAGATGTTCTTCGTTCAGATAGAGATATAGGGCATTTATCAGCCTTTGCAGACCAATTGGGGTTCCGCTTAAAAGAACAATGTCATCGGCAAACTGGATGATTGGCATTGGGGTGTTAACAAGCTTCGGAGCTTGACTTACTATTTGGCTGAGTTTTTTTCCTAGGTCGGCCAGGTATAGGTTAAATAAACATGGGGCCAGGACACAGCCCTGTTTTAGTCCGTCCTCCGTTGGAATTTTGGACGTAAGGCTTGTACCGTGCCCTTGTTTGACCCTTGCCCAGGTATCTGAGTAAAGGAGCATGACAGCATGGAGGACATTTTTTTGCAGCCCCCACTCATTGAGTTTTTCCCAAAGCCTCCCCCTACTGACTCGGTCAAAAGCCGCTCTAATGTCAATGAAGCAGCCATATAACCGTTTGTTATTCGTTTTGGCTCTTTCCATCAAGAGTGCTAGGGCTGCAAGATTGGTTATAGTCCCTGTCCCTTTTCTGAAGCCAGTCTGATAACTTGGAATTAGGTTGTTGGTATCTACCCATTCCTGGATCTCCTCCAAAATACATGAAGCATATAATTTAGCTTCCACATCGATTAATGATATCAACCGTTAATTCAGTGGGGATCTCCTGTCACCCTTCTTGAAGATTGGGTGGATGATGTTACCATTCCACGATGATGGTTGCTTTTTGCAGGTAAAGACTTGATTAAACTAGGCAGAAAGATGGAGTGCCCAAAACTCAGTGTTATGTTTGTATACTGCGTTGAGGATGCCATTTGTATCTATTAGCTTTTCACATCTCCTATACGTTGCAATTACACATCCTGTATGCACACATGCACATCCTGAGAATTACTGTGTTCTGGCATCTTAGTTCTATCCCGGATCATCGAACTAGCCTGATCAAATCTAACCGGTTTCAATAGTTTGTTGAAAATACACAATAGGCCAAAATATCAATGCTAGCCCGCCCATCTGGTATTTCTCCTAAGGGGTTTTGTTTAAAACGAGATTGTGTAAAGAGTTGTCTCATTATTTAGGACCATCTACAATGGGTAAAATCACAGACTAAAATTCAGTTTCAAGTGTGCAGCTTTAATATATTGTGCAACTAATGCATTTCCTTTACCAAGTACACCAATGCTGTTTGCCCTGGACATACTGTAGAATTACTTTGCCTAATTTCTGGGTGTACTCATCTCCTCGAATCCACTTGTCCTAATTAGGCATGGGCGAATTTTGCGAATTCGCAATTCGCAAATTTTGCAAATTTGCGAATTCACAATCTGTAAAATCCGCGAATTTGCGGATTCGCGGATTTTGCAGATTTAGTGGGTAATGGCCGGGCAGGAAAACGGTGCACATCGCTAGTGTGAGGGGCAGGGCCAAACGGGCGAGGCTTATATGCGAGTTCACATGCCTCTTGTGTGCATAAAAGGACAGGCACGGATCAGAGAAGCTCGTGGTCACATCAACCGCACAGGGATTGAGATCGTGAAAGTCAATTATGCAAAGGCCTCCATCAAGCATCAAAGCTAATTTGCGACAATAGATATGGGGAGAGCGCACACCTACCCAGCCTCGACAAAACACACATTTTTGGGGGTGCTGATTAACTTTGCCATCACACCAAAGAGCGCCGGGGTCCCTCGAGTGACCTGTCCATCAAGTGGGTAAAGGGCGCGAAGACAGTGCACACACCACTAGTGTGTGGGGAGGGGCCAAATGGACGGGGCTTATATGCGAGTTCACATGCCTCTTGGGTGTATAAAAGGACAGGCACGGATCAGAGAAGCTTGTGGTCACAGGAACTGCACAGGGATTGAGCTTGTGAAAGTCAATTATGCAAAGGCCTCCATCAAGCATCAAAGCTAATTTGCGACGATAGATATGGGGAGAGCGCACACCTACCCAGCCTCGACAAAACACACATTTTTGGGGGTGCTGATTAACTTTGCCATCACACCAAAGAGCGCCGGGGTCCCTCGAGTGACCTGTCCATCAAGTGGGTAAAGGGCGCAAAGACGGTGCACACACCACTAGTGTGTGGGGAGGGGCCAAACAGACGGGGCTTATATGCCAGTTCACCTGCCTCTTGGGTGTATAAAAGGACAGGCAGGGATCAGAGAAGCTTGTGGTCACAGGAACTGCACAGGGATTGAGCTCGTGAAAGTCAATTATGCAAAGGCCTCCATCAAGCATCAAAGCTAATTTTCGACGATAGATATGGGGAGAACGCACACCTACCCAGCCTCGACAAAACAGTAAACAGTCACACATACTATTTTAGGATGGCGCCGGCAAGCTGCCAGCGCCATCCTAAAATAGTTACTAAATTAGCTTCATCAGGGCACTAATAGATAAAATAAAGCAGGTGCTCGAGCACCTGCTAGCACCTGCTTTATTTTATCTATTAGTGCTTCCTGTTGAAGCTAACTTAGTAACTATTTTAGAATGGCGCTGGCAGCTTGCCGGCGCCATCCTAAAATAGTTAAAAGTTCAACAGGCTTGAACTTTTGCCCCCCAAATCCACTGCTCGCGGATCTCGCGGATTTTCATTAAATTCGCGGGAGTTCACGGATCGTGGATTTACCGAATATCCGCGAAATCCGCAAGCGGAACGGATTTTCCGCTCATCCCTAGTCCTAATACAAAAACGTTACATTTCGCTTATATCAAACAATTAGAATAGGGAGTCTTTTTAATCTGTTTCAGCTTTTTTTTAAGAAATATGTTTACATTGTTCAAATATTGTTAAATTGTCTTATCATTCTTTATACAATAATTTCCGAAAACATATCTTTAGCAAGCAAATATATTTTGTTATAAGTTTTACAATTTTATGTTTTTTGCATATATTAATAAATTCTATAAACAAAAAAGTTTAACCTATTAATTACTTTTTAACATATTTTCACTTTTTTAATTGGCACAAAATCTTAAAAATCTAAAATACAATTTCATACAATTTCCAACTTTTTTTAGTTGCTACAAAAACTAATTATAAAGAATATGTTATTATTTCATATTGTTCTAGTCCTTGTATATACCTACTAGCAGCCCGTCCCGACGTTGTCCGGGTATGAATTGCTGCCGGCCAGTAGTATATTGTTTTGTAGGATTTCGTTTTGATAGCATTTCTTATCTGTGACAGGCCTGTGAAACGCTCTGATTCACAGTGCACTACTGATGCACTTAAGAGTGCGCGTTCAGTAGTGTGTGAACTCGAGTTTCCCTACTTTATTTTTCCTTGCAATATTATATAGCGCAAACTCGACAACATGGCATGAGCACAATTTACATTAGAGAAGAACACATTCATTTGTGGTAGGCACCGGGAGACAAAGCGATTTGCCTGGAATCACAGGATGTTGAGCTGATGCTGAGATTCGAACATAGCTCCCCAGCTCTAAAGTTCACAATTCTAGAACTTGTGGCGGGAGGTGTGTCTAAAAGTGTATGTCGGTGCTGGCCATCAATGAGAGAGACCTGTGCATTTTTCAAATGGGTGGTGAAAAAATATGAGTATGTAGCTGGAGATGTGGGCCGCCGTGCCACCAATGTACTTACCGGGGGAGGGTAAACACCCATTGTTCCGCAACTTTCTTTCTTCATACCATCACTCTGCATACTTTCATTACGAAAGTACCATGACTCCGCAATGCCATTATAACGCATGGCATTATATTTTATATGCTTTTACCATGCATACATCTGTAAAAGCATGGTTTTTTTTAATGTTTGGATATGGTAAGTATGGGTATAGGGGTATATGTTTTGGGGTACTGAGGTATATGTTTTGGGGTGTTTGGGTATTTTAAGGGTTCAGATATCGTTTTAGGTTATGGGGTACAGGGGTAGTTTTAGGGTTTAGGGATAGGTATGGGTTTTGGGGTACAGGGGTATTTTTAGGGTTCAGGACTAGGTTAGGGTTTTGGGGTATAGGGGTATTTTTAGGGTTCAGGGGTAGGTTTGGGTTTTGGGGTACAGGGGTATTTTAAGGGTTCAGGTTAGGTTTGGGTTTTGGGGTACAGGGGTATTTTTAGGGTTCAGGGCTAGGTTTGGGTTATGGGGTACAGGGGTATTTTAGCGTTCAGGGATAGGTTTGGGTTTTGGGGTACAGGGTTATTTTCAGGGTTCAGGACTAGGTTTGTGTTTTGGGGTACAGGTGTATTTTTAGGGTTCAGGGGTAGGTTTTGGTTTTGGGGTACAGGGGCATTTGAAGGGTTCAGGGCTAGGTTTGGGTTTTGGGGTACAGGGGTATTTTAGGGTTCAGGGGTAGGTTTGGAAGTGAAGCAGGGGGACTGAAAGAAGGTGAGTGTGGGAGGTGAGTGAGGGGAAGGGGACTGAACATGGGGAATGAGGATAAGTGAGGAAAGCGGACTAAGGGAACGGGGTGAGGAAGGGGAAGAGAAGAGCAGTGAGGTTGAGGAAAGAGTGGTGATAGAGGGTGGATAAAGGCAAGTGAGCGTGAGACAAGGGGAGTGAGGGAGTGAGGAGACAGAGAGAGTGAAGGAAAGAGTGAGAGAAGGGGACTGAGTGAGGGTGCATAGAAAGGTAAGTGAGGGAGTGTGGGTGAGTTAAAGGGAGTGAGCGTGAGGGAAGGGGACTGAGAGAGTGAGGGGACAGAGGTAGTGAAGCTAAAAGAAAGGGAGTGAGGGAAGGAGAATGAGGATGTGACAGGACAGAGGGAGTGAGACAAGGAGTGAGTGAAGTGGAGAAGGTGAGTGAGGGAAGCGGAATGAGAGAGTGAGCGAAGGAAGGAAAGAGAGGGGAAGAAGACTGAAGCATAGGTACTGAGAGAAGGTGAGTGGGGGATGAAAGTAAAGGGAAGGGGAGAAAAGGATGGGGAATGAGGGGTAGTGAGGGAACTGGAGTAAGGGAACGGGGTGAGGGAGGGTGAGAGAAGAGCAGTGACGGTGAGTTAAGACGTGTGATAGAGGGTGGAAAAAGGTGAGTGAGCATGAGACAAGGGGAGTATAATATATATTTCATAATACAAAATACAAAATAACTTGTACAACATGTTATATGGTTTATTTTTGCTGTTCTCAGAATATATTGAATTTCACTTAAAACAGTGAGTTCAATACTACTTATCATATGACAGCGGGCAATTAAAAAAAAAATAATAATAGTGTTTTTGCCCTTCAGGTTCCTCCTAGAACCCCCTAAGAATACCTAGGGGATCAGGGGGTCTCTACCCTGCCCCTTCTGGGTAGGTTGAAGATTATGTGAGTTTGAAAGTGTTGATCTGTATAACCAATTAAAATGTTAGTTTGGTTTAGTATTTGTGTGTGAAGAAATTTGATTCGTTAGGGTCGGGTATAAGTGTAAATAATGAGAGGGAATGACGGTCATTTCGTGATTGCAGTGTCTGAGGTAGATTTGTGAGGAGTTTTTGGTTTTCAGTTTCTGGTGTGAGAATTTTCAACAGCATTCTAAAAGGTTAGTTGTTAATTTGTAAGGGGTACTGTGTTGTATACGTTAAGTTAATGAGAATAATGTTTTTTAATATAAAAATTTCTTACTCTCACTGTCTTTCTCTCTCTCTCTTTTTATAGTACCCTGACAGCAATGATGGATCTTAATGAGGAGTCAGTTGACATTGTTTTTGAAATTTCTGCAACTATTTTAGACAATTTGAATGATCCAGTTAATGTGAATACACATAATGAAGACCTTATTGAAGAAGGAGATGGCATGCGGGATTTTTACGATGAATCTTTGGATTCAGAATTAATTGAATATTTGGAGTTCATTGAGTTCCAGGATTCTTCTTTGGAGACTACCAATGACAAAATTTCTGACGAATTAATTTTAGAAGTTCTTTTAAAATAAGGAAAATTCAGAACAATACATTTATATTTATCAATTAAAAATTGTTAAAAATGTTTATTTTTAAAAGAATACTACTTTTAGGTACTTAATTCACCCAGATAACACAACAGCTCTTTTCAGAGCTACCCTACCACTAAACACTCTAAATTCATTATTTAAACACATTTTTTTTCTCTGTTTCTCCCCGTTGATACGCGTACCTGTACGATGCACCCGGAGCGCACTCCGCGAAAAATAAAAATATAAAGTTTTTGGGCCCTTCTTGGTCCTTCTAGGCCCCCCTCAGAAAACTTAGGAGGTCAGGGGGTGTCTATCCTGCCCCCTTTTAATCATTTCCCCTTTTTTTTCACCTCTTGTGTCTCGATTCTACCGAGACACAAGATGGCGGACTCTCCGGACTGTTTGGAATGTTGACTGCCACCGAGAGCCAATCAGCTTTCCGCTCGCGCACTTCCGTGGCGTGCCCTCCCCGGTACGCATACCGGTAAGCGCTCGAAGCCCGCATATAGATATACATGTGTTTTTGAACTTGGTTTTCATAAAAACTACTGGAGCAATTTTCACCAAATATAGAAAAGGCACTTCTGCGTACCATATATATATATATATGTATATGTATATATATTTGTCAGGGGACACGAAGGCAACAGTCGCACAGACAGGCGCTGAGGGGCCGGAACTACAATTCCCGGCATGCCGAGTGTGACGCAAGATGTTGGTCGGACCGCCTTCGCCATCACGTAATGCGGAAGCATTATCAGGATGAATGGTGCAGAGAAGCATTGCTGATTATTCTGGACAAGTTGGGAGTTGCAGGGGCACTGCTGAGGAGTCTTCTGTAGGGTAAGGGACTCGGTGGCACCGCTCTTCCGCTTCCCTATCTCTTCAGAGTGGCGCCCTATTCCCGAGTTTCTGGTTTCTCTGGATTGCTGCCTGGTGCCGTTATCCTCCCTGTTTTGGATTCCATGGGAGTGGGCACGGTAGCTTTTGGCCAGATGATTAGTGCCTGAAAGTTAGTCATCACTGTTGTGGTTGTTACCTTACCTGATTTATTCGTGGGATAGCTAATATATTCCTTGACGTTTAGAACTCCATTGTATAACTTTAGAGGTGCAACTATTCTTGCTGGATTTACCTCTGATATCGAAGGTCTATATTTCCCTGCGTTGGCGAACTCCTCCTACTAACGCTGTGTCGGAGTTCTTGCGAGGGAAAGAGTTACTAGAACTTTTCTTCTGGTGTCATTTGAACTATATTATTGGTCGTGATTTATGTTATGCAACAAAGCTATTGGGAGTGACATAACTCGTACCTTGATACACTTTCTTTACTGGATTACTTCTATGATCTAATGTCTGATGATGCAATATGCTTCCAGGAATGATAGCATATTAGGCCAAAGACTTTTATTCCATTTCTGTGTTTGCTGTCCTTTTCTTATTACAGGGGTTGTGGATGAGCGAAAGTGTTTTCTCACCTCATTTCAGTTATAGAGAGCAATTATTAGCAAAGTGTATATTGTTATTAGACATAGAGAGAACGGATATCAGTATCCTTGTTACTTTTTCAGCATCCTAAATATAGAGAGGTTTAAGCTCATTACTCCTGGTATCAGATCATCATTATTTTCCTTTACAGGTTAGTAGAAGGAAGGGGTATGCGATCTATGTACACAGGTTGAGGAAAGTCTAAGTAGTAACCTTTTTCCCTTTGTTCCTTGTGCCTTCTCACAGATCTCCCTCCCTGCTGTTCCCATTCTTTACTTCCCTCGCTGAACCATCCTTTATTCTGTGTATCGTTCTAAATTACAGACTTGGTGGGTTGAGAGGTGGAACCCATAAAGCATTGAATCAATCCTGAGGATCCAATCAGGACCGAACGGCTGAATGGATTTCCACCAAACTTGGCAAAATTGTAGGGACTGGTAGCCCGATGTGCCTTTGCTATGTCTCAAGGTATGTGCTCCAGTGGATTTTGAGTAAAGTAGGTTAAAAAAATATATATATATCTATAAGCGCGCCCCGGTACGCGCAAAGGGACGCGCTCCAGCGCGCTACGCGAGTTCGCGAGAGGAAAGCTGATTGGTTCTCGGGTGTCTGTCAACATTCCAAACAGTCCAGAGTGGCCGCCATCTTGTGTCTCGGTAGGATCAAGACACAAGAGGTGGCAAAATCAAAGGGGGAAATGACCAAAAGGGTGCAGGGTAGATCCCCCCTGACCACTAGGGTCAGGGGGGGTATCTCCATTTTTTGGAAAATGTTAGTTTCTATTTTTGAATATGTGTTTCAAGGGTTACATTACACTGAAAGGAGGTCTGTCACTCTGTCACAAGGATGGTGTCATCAGTGATGTCATGAGTGATGTCACTGACCATGTCATGAGTGATGTAATATGTGACGTCATCAGCAGTGCATTGCAGGCACGCAAGTTATAGTGAGTCCAACTAACTATAACATGGGAATTTCAATTGTTTTATGTCAGTAAAATTTCCAGCTAACTATAACTGGTGTGAAACCTATGGTTTTTTCAGTGTATATATATATACATATACATATATATATATATATATATACTTTCTTTTTGGTTATGTTTGCCGAGTTTGGCTCGTGGGCATGGTGATAATTTAATTTTACTTTAGTTGTAATTTTCTGTTTTGGTCCATTATTGTTAACTATAATAAAAAACATGAGTAGAATTTTTTTTTTTTAAATAAAAGTCTTGATTTTTGGTAGTATTTCAATAACTTACCTTATTTTGCTTACTTGGAAAATTCTGTTTCTGATTGTGCAGTGTTATAAATGTTTAACTTGGTAATGAGAGAGAGAGGGAGATTTTATTGTTTGATTAATAAAAATCATTACAATGGTAAACATGCATCAGCGATAGTAAAAAATGTGTAGAAGTATTACTAAAGTATTTACACATGGTGCAAAAAACACACGTCTAATCTAAAAAAAAAATTATTTTTCCTTTAAGAATCTTCCTGTGATTATAATTAATAATTAATAATTAAAAGAGACCTAGCAATCTATCTTTGTTAGTAAAAAAAAGAAGAGAAAACAAAATTTACTCTGCATAGGTTGTACAACTTCATAGTGAGTAATTAGAACAAGCACTGGCGTTGCCAATAGGTCTCGCAGTAGGAAAGTTGGAGCTATTACAATTGCAAATAACAATGCCTTTTATTTTTATTTTGCATTTTAAAAACATAAAGGGCTTTGTCATTTACAAAACCAATAGCTCCAACTTTCCTACTGCGAGACCTATTGTGCACTGCACAGTGTGGGTGAAAGTGGCACTGCAAGGGTGTGAGTTGCTTTGAGTGAGTGTCGTTGCGTGGGTGAATGGCGTTGCATGTGTGAGTGTTGTTGCATGGGTGAGTGGCATTGCGTGTGTGAGTGGCGTTGCATGTGTGAGTGTTGTTGCATGGGTGAGAGGCGTTGCGTGTGTGAGTGGCGTTGCGTGTGTGAGTTGCGTTGCGTGTGTGATTGGTATTGCATGGGTGAGTGTGGCGTTGCGTCTGTGAGAGTGGGCTTGCGTGGGTGTGAGTGGCGTTGTGTGTCTGAAAGTGGTGCTGTGTGGGTAAAAGTGGCACTGCGTGGGTGTGAGTGGCATTGCGTGTGTTAGTGGTGTTGCGTGTGTGAGTGGTGTTGCGTGTGTGAGTGGCGTTGCGTGTGTGAGTGGCGTTGCATGTGTGAGTGGCATTGCATGTGTGAGTGGCGTTGCATGTGTGAGTGGCGTTGCATGTGTGAGTGGCATTGCATGTGTGAGTGGCGTTGCATGTGTGAGTGGCATTGCATGTGTGAGTGGCATTGCATGTGTGAGTGGCGTTGCATGTGTGAGTGGCGTTGCATGTGTGAGTGGCGTTGCATGTGTGAGTGGCGTTGCATGTGTGAGTGGCGTTGCATGTGTGAGTGGCGTTGCATGTGTGAGTGGTGTTGCGTTGTTGAGGGGCGTGGCATGTGTGAGTGGCGTTGCATGTGTGAGTGGCGTTGCATGTGTGAGTGGTGTTGCATGTGTGAGTGGCGTTGCATGTGTGAGTGGCGTTGCATGTGTGAGTGGCGTTGCGTGGTTGAGTAGCGTTGCGTGATAGAGTGGCGTTGCGTGGTTGAGTGGCGTTGCGTGTTTGAGTGGCGTTGCGTTGTTGAGTGGCAGTGCGTGGTTGAGTGGCGTTGCATGTGTGAGTGGTGTTGCGTGGTTGAGTGGCGTTGCGTGGTTGAGTGGAGTTGCGTGGTTGAGTGGTGTTGCATGTGTGAGTGGCGTTGCATGTGTGAGTGGCGTTGCATGTGTGAGTATTTGAGTCTGTGTTTTGTGCCTATATGAATCTCGGTGTGAGAGAGAGGGTGGGGAGGCAACGAGAGAGAGAGCGCGCGTGTCTATGTGTGTGTGTGTGTTTGCATGTCTCTCTTTCGGTACCACGGAAAGATGCAAACAGTAATTGGCTGCCTTTGAAACGGAGCCTGGTTGTGTAGTGGAGGGAGGGGGTGACAGCTGGAGGTGCGAACCAGCTGTAATAAGGGAGAGCTGAGGGGGAGGCGAGAGGCGTGCAAGGAGCTAGGCAGAGCATGGCGAAATGGAGGGACTACAAGATGCAATATATGGCAATTTCTGCAAAAGTTACATATTAGGCTATTGCCGCTTAGGTGGCAGTGTATGCAAGAAGATTTGCACTCAAGGTCATGCCTTGAGAACCAAACTGACAAAAGACATACCTCACTGAGTTTAGCGCATGACCCAACACTCTTCATTTTTAGTGCCAAGCAAAAATAGCATATACAGTGCTTGCTTGTTGATGACATAATCAGCACGTGCCATATTTTATATATGGTGCCCATCTAGCCTGCTCAGCACAGTATACTTCTCTGTTCCTTTCCTCAAACACATATACTGGAAAACTGCTCTTCACTATCGTTAATGCATTATTTATCAATTTTCCTTTGAGTATCTTCCACACAGTCGCATATCATGCTATATCTATTTCTGGCCCCCGTCAATGCTCTGAGCACATTGTTGTAAATGTAAAGTCTTCCTGTCGACTTTGCTGCGAAATCTGAAACCAGGTATGTCTTACTAGCAAAAGTTGATGAATGGCCACAAGCTTGCTAGTTTGTTGTTATATGTAAATCCCTTGCAGACGGTTTCATAGGAGAGAAACATTCACAGATATTCTCATGTCATGGGCAGGAGTAAGTATGTTTCCAGAGTGGCAATAGTCAGGGGGCCATCATCACATTCTGCAGGAGGGCGCCATCCTGCTTACGCCACTGTTTCAGGGCAGGGACTAAGTGCCTCGATGCACCGAGGCTAGGCATACGGTTATGGTTTTGGTTGGCTGCAGCCCCGTGACCTGTGCATGACTTCACGATGAAACCCCTGGGTTGTGTGCTCTCTCGGGAGGGTCCCTGTGCGGGCATCTGCAGCGTGGGGGGTTGTCACCTTTTGGCACACTCCGTATGCAAATACCTGCTCACCGGGAGTCTCTTCACACCACAGCTCTAAGTGGCAAGGGGGTTTGCGGCGAGGGAAGGGGCCGCATGTCCTTTCCCAGGCGTCTACCTGAAACCATCTGCGCACAGAAATGCATGCAGCAGATGCCTCTGCCGAACAATATTATGTGGATTTTTTATTTTCGAGACGGCATGGCTTCGCCTTGCTCTGCCCTCTCGGGTTTGTGGAAATCACTGACATCAAAGTTTCTAGAGTCCAGAAGCAGGGAGTGGGGGCGCTAGTGCTGAGGGCACGGGAAAGAGGTCGACCAAACACCCACACCAGGCTTCAGGCTTTTGCTCCGGACAAAGCTTCTGATTAGAAAAAACGTTTGCCGTTGTGCTATTCGGACTCGAAGAGCGCATCGATCATGACAAAGCTTAAACAGCACACCGACTCTTTGATTACGGCTAATACTTTGGCATCAACAACCCAAAAGATAAAATGGCTTTCCTAGTCAATAACACTATTGCCAGAGAAACGGGCAAAAACACAGTACAAGCAATGTATTTAGCTTAATCAACACACCGACTCTTTGATTACGGCTAATACTTTGGCATCAACAACCCAAAAGATAAAATTGCTTTCCTAGTCAATAACACTATTGCCAGAGAAACGGGCAAAAACACAGTACAAGCAATGTATTTGTAGGCATTCATAAACTGATGAAGAGAAGCAAACTGAAAGTACGGCCGGCCTGCGGCCGGCCATGCATGATTAGGGGAGGGGGGAGGTGCTGGTGTGGGAGGAGTGCTGCTAGGGCAAGGCTGTGTTTGCAGGGAGAGAGAGGGGAGGTGCTGGTGTGGGAGGGGGGAGGTGCTGGTGTGGGAAGAGTGCTGCTAGGGTAAGGCTGTGTTTGCGGGGAGAGAGAGGGGAGGTGCTGGTGTGGGAGGGGGGAGGTGTTGGTGTGGGAGGAGTGCTGCTAGGGCAAGGCTGTGTTTGCAGGGAGAGTGAGGGGAGGTGCTGGTGTGGGAGGAGGAGGTGCTGGTGTGGGAGGAGTGCTGCTAGGGGAGGAGAAGCCTGATGCCGGATGGGGGCGGGAGAGCCTGGGAATGCGAGAGGCTGGGCTTGCATGCGATGCACGTGCATGTACACGGGAACTGCAAGAAAACCGCGGGGCTGAAAGCCCTTGGTTTGACTTGTGTTTTGCCGACATGAATTCTCGCTCCGCTCGATGCGCTTGCGCGCATCGATAGGTCGCGAGACCTAAAAACAGTTGGGGGCCGTTGTTTTCCCGTATGGTTTAACATCTGTTAAGGTCACAGAGCAAAACCATGGTCATTGAGAATAAATGATTGATACTACTGGAGGCGCGGGTCTGTTAATATGGTGACGACCCTACATATGATGGTTTAATTGACCTGGGACACACACGAGGCCAAGAGATAGTGTGTGTAAAGAATGAGGCCATGGTCAACTGCTATTTGATGGAACAGAGGGGTTGGTCCTCCCTTTTATTGTTGACCATTGTTTACTTGCTGGCTTCTCTGGTTATAAATCTTCTTGCTGCTCTTGTCATAAACTTGGTGAACCGGATATTGAGCATTGAGTTGTCCGGATTCATTGATGCAAGAATAGCTTGTCTGCAAGTGTGAATGCCGAGTTTATTCCATTCGCTCTTTAACATGATTTTTCGGTCGTCGAGTAGTGCAGGACAAAGACATGCCACATGGTCGATAGATTCCTTGCTACTCCCACACCCCCTGAACATTACAACTTGGTAATGATATTTTGTATGTCTTTATTTTTATTTTCTAAATTTAGGTATTTTAGATATTTTTTATGAGGATAGCTTTGTAGCAAATATTTATGTATTTCTTGTGTAAGTGTAGGGTTGTAATATATTTGTAGGCAATAATGTTTGGGCAATATTTGAGTATTTTGAAATAGTTTTCATAAATATTCTGTCATAGTAGCGGGGCTGATGCTATATACAGGCCTTGGTAGGAAAGTGCAACGTGTGTACCCACGAATGGCCCTAAGATGGGCCAAATTGCACCAAGTGGACTAAAAAGCCATTATGCTGGTGGAAATGGAACACAGTTGTGACCAAATGCCTTGGACAGCTTGCATATTTAAAATCCTTTTCATTTGTACCATGCCTTTGTGGACGTGTTTTCACATTAAATCAAGAAAATTGGTTAAAGATGAAGGCTAACGGTTCCTAATATTTCAGCCATGGTTTCTCTTGTCATCCTTCTACTTCTTTGTACTCTCTGTGTATTGCCATTTTTCTATCCTTCTTTTTCCTGTCTTTATTTTCAAGTGCCTTTTTCTGTGCCTGGTGTTTTTTGAATGGACAAATGCAGCTTTTTATAAGAATCTGATGCTCTTGCATACACTCTGCCAGTGTAGTGAAGTGCTTTAGATTAAGAGCCTGATTATGAGTTTTGGTGGTGCGGGCAACACGCAAGCGCCACGCTCACGCACCACCAAAACTCACCGTCTCCCACCCGCCCATCAGAATCCAAGTAGTTTTGAGGTGTGGCAGGCGAGTGGCATGGCGGTCCTGCAGCGGTGCACTTTAAAGGCTCATAGTGAGCCTTAAACTGTACTGCTGAGGGACCGCCAGTGCATGTTCATGCACAGGAAGGAATGCACCATGTTGTGCATTTCTTCCTGTGCAGGAACTGGGGGTTAAAAAACACAGAGGGGCCCCCTGCATGTATCCCCATGCAGGGCACTGTAGGGACCCCTTTCTTTCTTCTCCACCATCAGTTTCATTGAGGAAGAACCTCCATGAGACTGCTGGCGGTGCGGAAATTTGTAATATGCTTAGCAGTGCCTCAGGGCACCACGAAGCATATTGTGGCCCTCATACCTCCTCGCCACCACCAGAGATCTTGGATACCTAGCGGTTACAGCAGTGGAATGGCGGTTCGATTGCCCTAGTCATAATAGCCACCGCGAGTCTGGCAGTCCATGGATTATCGGACTCATAATCAGGCCCTAGGTTCTGGCGATCATTACTGTTGAGGCCTCAGGGTTGCAGCAACACCACACTGCTTCTCACGGGTGAAAGGTCAATGTACCCAGTTGAAGCAAAAAGGCATGACCTTGTAGGCCCAGCAAATATGTAACAACATTGGGCCTGTTCACAAAGTCCTCTGCACTTTCTCATTGCTGAGATCCCCCCATTACTGCGGGCCCCCCACCACAACTGCCATGAATGCAGAACCCCTTTATGAATTAGGCCCTTAGTCTTTATGTTAAGTGCATCTCCAGAGCAGGTGCTTCCCTAAGGCAAGATAAGAAGGTAACCTTAGTGCATTAACTCTTGCTGTTGGTAAATTACTGCAAAGGGCCCTTAAAATTGCAGTTTTGACCTAAACGCTTAAAACCCTTCCACCGTTCCTGTCTGTGAGGAAGGAGGTTTATTATATGGTGTGGTTGAGAGACCTCATCGTGTAATAAACTCACAAAACCATCTTGGATCTAACCAGGCTTGTTTGCAAAACCGTAGCTCCACCCTGGGCAGCTCTGGCTTTGAGCAGACAGATTTGTCAAAGGAATAAGTGAATTAGAAATACCAAAACAGTTGGATATGAAAGACAACTTAATAAAAACCCAACACTTATTAATAAAAATAGGTTTTATTTTTAAACAAATGTACACACCAAAATGATCAAAACCCATTGGAGGGTTTCAGGGATATACATTAATAAGCAAATAATAACTAACCACTATCCATTCACATGGCAAACAAGCATTGGCAACTGCAGCAGTTAACAGTTACTTTTACTCTGTCTGCTTTGGGAGACCAAATCCAGTAGGGAGCAGGAGCTGATGAGGCTAAGAAGGACAATTACCTTGTAGTCAAAGCAGTGTCCAGTCCAGTTCCAGGTTTTATGCGGGAACCACTATAGACCTCAATGGATTCATCCTGATACAAGGGATAAAGGATGCTGAAGATGCTGAACAATGCTAAAAATGCTGATCCGGTGGAAGGTGTCTTCCAGAGGCAACTCCTCATTCCACAACTATAGTGGGGTGACTTTGGCCACAGAGTCTGATATTCCTCGAAGTCCGGTTGAAGTACAGCCAAAAACCAGTTTCCACTGGTCTACTGGTCTCTAGTTACAACAAAACCAGTGGCTCCCTTTAACTGAGGCAAGTGTCCCTCTCGGGCACACTGCACTGTGATGACTCTCCTTTCTCCAGCAGATTTGTATGCAACTTTTGAGTGTTCAGACAAATGATTGCGGCTACCAACTGGCCAAGACAGATTTCTTTAGCT
Organism: Lissotriton vulgaris; assembly: GCF_964263255.1. NCBI lineage: Eukaryota > Metazoa > Chordata > Amphibia > Caudata > Salamandridae > Lissotriton > Lissotriton vulgaris. The sequence goes on from NW_028253802.1 coordinate 172,894, forward strand.
TTTGTGGCCCTTCAGCTGGACCAGAAAGTCAGCCAACTGATTCGAAATCACTTCTTCTGTCTCTTATGTCGGGGACCACATTTTCTTGAGCAGGGCACCACAGACACCATCCTCTCTTTGTTAGCCCAAGGATCAGCTGGTGCGGCCCCAGTATTTGGTGCAGCTTCTCTTTGCACGTCCAGGGAAAAGCAGGGCAGTCTTTCTTCGGTCCTCTCTCCAGTGCAGAAGTAATCTGGTATCTGGGTGCCAGGGATGCAATTTTTATGCATTTATGCTCAGAACCCGCCCTTAGATCAGCAGTGCAACAAAAGTTAAGGGGACCCCCTGCAAAGTACATGTAGGGGCCCCCCTCCAGAGTCAGTCAGGAGCTGTCTGGACAGGGTACTGTGCACAGCAGGTGCCTATGTTACTGAACTGCTGCAGAGACAGTTGCAGATGGTGCAGGTAAGAGCGATGGGGTGGGGAGGGCGCACTCGGCGATGCGGCGAGTGCAAGGTAAGTGATTTTCTTTTTTAAAAATGTTATTCTCCCTTCCACTCTGTCGGCTCCTCAGCACCCCACCTCTCCACCCCACCACTCTTACCTTCTGCGGCTGTTCAGAGGCAGTTCAGTAACATAGGCACCTGCTGTGCACAGTACCCTGGCCTGAGAGTTCCTGGCTTACTCTGGAGGGGGCCCCTCCATGTACTCTGCAGGGGGCTACTATTCAATGAGTTAGCAGGTAAATCCTTTAATGTTAGGACACATTTTTTATTTACATCACCCTGCCTTAGGACTTCTAGGCCTACCTTAGGGGTGTCTTACGTATATTAAAAAGGAAGTTCTGGACTTTGTCATTAGTTGAAATGGCTAAGACGAAATAGCAGTTCGAAAACGTGTGCTTTGTCACACTCGTGGAGGCACGACAAGTGCTGTAGTCCATGAGGGAAACTTTAATTTACAAGCCCTGGGTACCCCAGTACCATATACTAGGGACTGATAAGTAAGTAAACTTATGCCAAACCTTGCTGAACCAAATGGACTTACACATTTTAAGGGTCAGAACACTGCCAATTAGGCCTGTTTGGCAGGACTCAGTGCACTATGGGAGTCAGAAACCTATCGCCATTAATCGAAAACTATAGGGATGAAGATGCAAAAAGAGGCCTTTCCTTACACTGTCCATCTCTGCCTTTAGATATATTAAAAACCTGCTATATTGTTGACCCAGAAGCCAAAAAAAAGGGTTAACTCGTAGGCCAGGAAGGAACCAAGGGTACAATAAGACAAAAACAGTGATTAACTGTGAATGTATTCAATTATTATTGACAAGTTACTGGATGTGTGACTCCTCCAATGAGTTACACAATCAGTAGCGAATCACTGTTCTTGTCCTGTGGTAGACCCAGAGCAGGAGGCATCACAAGGTCATTTCAGCTCTCTGTATCCAGTCTGATTCATTGATATCATATCGAATTCAGAGCTGTTTCTTTGCATTCTGATACATGGAGGGAGTCCTTTTTACCTCAGTATAAAACCAACGTTGCAACCGCGAGCAAGCAAAGAAGCCATCTGGATTGTTTACGTATGAGTGGTGATATTTTTAAATGGGTAAAGTTAACATTTCAAGCAATACTCATCGTACCAATTTCGAACAATTTATAAAAAATATCCCACTCATGGGCAGGAATGCAATTATATGTGGATGATATAGTGTGAAAATTATTCCTGACTGTTCTTAAATACAAACTGCAAATAATATGGAAAAAGAGAAAAAAAACAATTAAGATTGTCACATCAATCCTTGTAGAAGTCAGGTCAATGCTGCCATCAAGTGGCTATTGAAAATATTACCGTTCTGAACGAAACTTTTAAAAACTAAAATTACTCACAAGGATTAACAAACTGCGGGGTCTATTTATTTAGGGCCTAAATAGGACTTTCGGGGGTCCGAGGACTGCCAAACTCACGGTGGCTACGACTTTCCTCACAGCCAACGGTCTCATGGAGGTTTGTTCTCCATGAAACTGCTGGCAGTGAGGAAAGAGCGAGGGCCCCTCGGCCGTGTGCACAGGGTGCATGAAGGGGGCCCAGGTTGTGCTCCCTGTGTACATGCACCCCATTCTTGCACAGCATGGAATGCACAGTTCATGCTGTGCAGAAACGTGCACTGGCGGTCCTGCGGCGGTGCAGTTTAAGGCTCATATATGAGCCTTTAAACTGCACCACCATGGGATCGCCTGGTTGCCTGCCCGCCAGACCAAGATAACACTTGTTATCGGGCGGGCGGGCGGTGGCCCTGTATGACAGTATGGGAGCGGAGCAGTCGCGTGGCAGCCCACTCCCACACCTCCAAACACGTAATCAGGCCCTTAGATTTAACGCTGTGTTTGTGTCACACAAACTACACAAAACTATGCTAAATCTTTTTTTTACTAATTTAGGGGCATATTTACAAGCCCCTGTGCCAGCGGAGCATCTGTTTTTTTGACGCTCCGGTGGCGCAGTGTGCTCGCCCATATTTACAAGGTCACGCAAAGCCAACCTTGGGTGGCTTTCCATGGCCTTGTAAATATGGCTCTGCAAAGCCACCCTTGGGTGGCTTTCTGTGGGCTTGTAAATATTAAATATAGCTCCCTTTGACGCATTACTCTGCATGACAGAGGCGTTCCGTGGGTGTTACTGTGTGTATTCCCATGCAACACCTATGGAATCTGATGTATTCCCAGATTACCAAGGATTCATAAGACCGGGAATGTGTCAGATTCTGACGCCTCCCCAGGGGATGCATAAAAGTGGCGCAAAGAGGAGAAATACCTTTATTGCTCCTTGCTTTTTCCTCTTTCTGTGCGTGTGCATTGTGCAACACCCCTAAAAGGAGGAAAACAACATCAATGGTCATTTATGTACAAGAAGATGTCCCTTCCTGCACATAAACAATCATTCCTGCAACGCAGGCACCTTTGCACGATGGTTGAAGGGTGCTTGCATTTTCACTAGTCAGCCTATTCTGCACCAGTGCAGAGAAAAGTACAGGGATGTGTTGTATTGCTGTAAATACGACGCATCCCTGCACTTTCCTAATGGCGCAGAGCTGCATAATTTTTTTGTAAATATGCCCCTAACTTTTCAGCTCTAAAATTGTTTAGCACCTGGAAAATATTCAAAAGTAGCGCAAAGCAGCACTGCTTCACATTACGTAGCGCCAAGGGGGTGTACCATAGGTGGTTATGGGCATTCCTATGCAACTACCCCAAAGTTTATGATGCTCAACCCTATTTACTTAAAATAGACAGGGTTTAGCGTGAGAAAATAGCACCCATTTCAAATGGACGCTATGAAGAAGCTTTTATTTCTTCTTTCTTTTCTGAGTTGGTATGTGTGCTACACTCTACAACAGACATACAAAGTGGGAAAAGGTTTAAAGTTAGTCTAAGCATTGTAATTTGTACTGGAAGTATTCCCTTCCAGTACAAAACCTTTGCTAGACTGAAGGAGGCACCATTGCACTATAGTACAAAGGTGTGTCCCTGGCACATGGCTGCATATTTCTGTGCTAGCGCTAGGGAGAGGGGAGAAGAGTGCCATATTTCTGTAAATATGGCTCTCTCCCACTCTCTCCTTCTCACTAAGCGCAGCATTTGCAGCTGCTGCTCTGCAATCTGTGAGACTTTAGTAGATCTGCCTATAAGTGTTCCGCAACAGTCTGTCAGTGACTTGCAACCAGACTTGACAACAAAAGATTATGTGAGATATATCGCTGCAGACAGTGTGTCTTTTAGTAGCATGAACACAAATCCACATGTCTCATGTGAACCTTTAATTATTAGCCAGGAATCCCCTTCTGTCTCTGAAAATCAGCCACCAATATTGAAAAAAATGACGAGGTGCTAAGCTGTCTAGCTCGGGTATAAAGACAGGCAGGTGGAGCAATGAGTTACCCTGCTGCAGTCGACTGCAGGTGGAATTATTAAAGGCACCCTATATGGGAATCGTTGTTCTCCAGACTGAAAGAGGTGGATTCGATTACTTTTAATTGTTTTGAGATGATGAAAGAGTTGAGGAGTTAACTATTCAATGATATCATGATGGTTTGTTCAGTGTCCTGTGTGGATTGAGGGAGGTAAAATTCCCCCAGAGAGTGTATAGTAGGAAATTTGAAGTCACCTTGGCTGATGGAGTTGATTCTCTTTAGGTTGCGGCCGCCCTTGATCTGTACATCACAGATTACAGTGGTTCCTTTGCGTTAATTAGCTTTCACCTGCACAGAGCTTGTGCTGTGCTTGAGAAATCTATTGTTTTTAATATAAACTTAAAAGGGACTTACATCCCGCCTCCTCTCTTTCCTGGCTTCTCATTGGTTACTGTGCGTGCCACTTACCTTTCCTCCATTTCTATTGGCTGTCGCATATTTTCCTGCATTTACCAATGCTTGTTTCACGACTGCTCCTCTTATCAGTTTACTGCTGCTGAAATACTGGTAACATCCGCTTTGGTAGAACTATATTTTCATAAAGTTTTGCCTTTTACTACTGCAGCATATTTATATTACTATTTATCACTCAGAGAGTGATTTGCGTAGAATCACAGGATTTTGTGCACGCTGTCGAGACTCCAACTGGGATCCCCAGCTCTTGTTTAAGCAGCTCTGCCCACAGCGCCACACCCTCTCCACTCATATTATAACTGTCAGGGAGCTCTTTACTTCTCCTGGACAATTATTGATGAAAACAGCTCTTTATTAACTACATAGGCGAAACAGATGCATTACCTATGCTTGTTTTTAGAGGTCTCCACCACAGGTTGGGGCAGCCAATATATCATTTGAACGTGCCCCCACCTGCCCGTGTCTAAGACAGGGTACAACGTACCTATCACAAACTGTTCTCTGCCCTCATGGGCTGTTGAAGACACTGACTGACTTTCTGGAGTCACAACGTCTGACAGCTTAATGTAATTGGAAATGAATATCAAAGGTCAAGACGGGCATAAGAATTGTTCCCCTCTTGTTATTACCTTACCAAAGGATGTGAGGGACGAAAAGAGCAGGTCAAGCCACTTAATACTGTTTCACGATTAATGCAGCCTATGACTGATATGGCCACTTTGCAATGTGTGAATTGTAGCAAGCTGTATAGTAACAACATCTGTCCTGGGAAATAGCTTGTTTAAAAGCCAACCTGCAGTATAAGGACTGTATGGTTTTCATGTCTGGATTTCCGATTTCTTACTTGCAGGAGACTTGGTCACTCAGAAAAGAACAATTATGCTGCATTGCCTTGATAAAGATTTAGGGGCATATTTACAAGTTCTGGCGCATCTCTGCAAATCAGCTGGGATGCCCCAAAACAAATGTGTCACGCAATCTCCTCCTTGCGCCACCACAGATGCGCCGCATTTACAATGCGGCGCACAATGGTGCAAGGAAGGGCAGATGGGTGATGCATCTTGTGGCGTACGGGCGGCGCATTGCTGGAGTCGCGTCGAAAGCGCAACGCAACTCCTGCAAGGCACAGGGGCCACCCATACTCAACGTGGCGCGTCACTCCTTACGCCTGATTCAAGCAGGCATAAGGATTTGACGCAGCAGCGTTGTAAAACTGACTCTGTGAAATCTTGTAGATTTCACTGCGTCAGTTTTCAGGCTTTCCTGCGTGGGAACGTCCACCCTGCGACAGAATGCCCACATGAAAACTGACGCAGGTTTCATGTGGCGCAGGGATTTACAACGTGACGCATCAATCTGAATGGATGCGTCACGTTGTAAATGAGTCGCAACGCGGCACATTGTTTACGCCGCCGCTGCGTCACAAAGTGGCGGCATAAAAGTGTTGCAAGGGGTTTGTAAATCTGCTCCTTAGAATCTATATATACCGAATCTGGAGGGGAATGGTATGTTGTTTGTGGTGGGGATCTCAACACACATGTATTTACTCTTTAGCCAGAGAAGTATGTGGTTATGTAGATTTAGACAATGAGCGCCAATTGCATTTTATGCATGACGCACTGGGCGAAGGGATACACCGCTTATTGTTTAAATACAATCTCGCCTTTGACTATGACTGCACCAGTTAATTTGAACACTTATGTTTGCAATTTTGAAGCCTGTCAGCTGTATTATTGACCATAATGCCCTAACTATTGCTAACTAACTCCAGTGTGTTTGTAAATTGGCTAATGGGAAGGATCGTTTCGAAAATCTAAGAAGCGGCCTCAGGTAATGGATTTACCTTTTTCTTTTGTTATTCACACCTGAGAAGTAATTTTTAGACATAAAAAAAAAGTCATACATAAATCCAAAACAAGACATTTCGCAGTCTACAAATTGACAATACAATACACAGTAGATAAATTCATACCAGAAAAAGAAGAAAAATAGAGAAAATAATAGCTATTCCCTTGATCTGCTTGATCTACTACATACGTTGGTCGGAGTTTACCTAAATGGATTTACTTTCAGATGGGACTGGATTGATCCGGGGGATTTTTGGAGAGGCTGATTAAGGATAATATTACAAAATGTTATACTTTTCTGGACGTAAAGGTCGGAAACGAGGGAATTAAATGTGGTTTCCTAGAAATCTCTAGGGCCATCAACAAGAAGTTTAGGGGTACGGTGAGAAAAAGGAATCCTTAACCTCGTGATTGGCATGATGCTAATTGCACTAAAGCCCATAATGCTTCAAAGTGGGTACTTCATAACATCAGGAAAATGCAGAGAGTAAAATCCTGCAGGTAGACTTATGGGCCTATGATCAAACAAAAGAGGAACGAGGTTAAGCAAGAGTCATGAGCATTATGACTGGTAGCAAGTAAAGGCAAAGATAGGGCTGCTGTTTGGAAAGTCATAAATAATCCATATTTTAGAGATTAGATTGTGCCCTTATTAGAGTCAGTTATTGCGGCCGATGATTGGATATCACATTTTTCTAATATCTATTCTGAATTTGAGTATGAGTGACATGGTGCAGCTGTGACACATAAAAGTGACTCCAGTCCATCGATATTTACACTGGAGGGAGTGGTGGATGCCATGGAGAATAGCCAGAGCAGAAAGGCTCCGGGCCTTGAGGGTATACCCATTGATTTTTTAAAGCCAATATAAATTTATGGACCCATTTTTGACAAACGTGTTGAACTCTATGTGTAGATCAGGGGGTTCTGGAAAAGGGCAACATTCATTGAGTGTACCCATATACCAATATTCAAAAAAGGCAATCGTGGGGACCCTACTTGCTACCAACCTATTTCTTTATTAGATTCCCTGGTGAAAGTTACTGGAAGAATTTTACTTTGTAGATTAGAAGCCTGGGTTGAAAATCATCATACAAGTGCGGAGATTTATTATGTGTTCCATAAGGGTCAAGGGACCGCTGAACAATGTTTACATTTAAATTTGTTCATCGGAAAGTACTCACCGCTGAAGAAAGGGCTGTTATACTTGCAATTTATGGGCTTGTGGAGCAAATTTAACTGTATCAACTATAGTATACTCTGGCGTATTCTTGGAGAACTGAGGATAGAAACCCCTTTAATCAATCTCCTCAGGGAAATTTGTATAAGATTTAGTGCCAAGGTGAGGTTTGGTATAAATAGAGAATGCTCTGCACAGTTTGCAATATACAGGATTGTGAAACAGGGTGTGTCCTGGCGCCATTTCTCTTCACACTATATAGAAATATTCTGACTAAGGTGCATCATGCTGTCCCTGTCCTGATTTATGCAGACGACGCAGGTATTATCTACGCACGTCTATTGATCTGCAGCGACTGATTTATGCTTTCTTGGATTTTATGGCAGATTTAGATCTGAGGTTGAATTCTGATAAAACCTTAATTATGAAATGTGGACCAAAGGCTGATAAATCCTGCCAATTTAAAGTTGGGGAAACCCAATTATCTCAAACTAACACCTTTTCGTATTTGGGGGGTACTCTTCGACAATCAGGGGTCTTGGAAACATTTTAATAAGGCTAAGAAAACTCCAATTTACAAAATCTGTGATGGCATTATTTAATTTTGCAGCCACACAGGGGCAGAAGCCACTGAAAAAATGGGCACCATTTATAAGGCAAAGTGTGTTTCAAGGGTGATGAAGGGGGGGTTTAGGCACACGCTAATCTTTGAGACTTACAACCACCCAAAACTCAGTTTTAGGAGACTGCTTGAGGTTCCACAGAGCTGTACCTCATTTGCTTGTCATCCAAAGTTAGGTATACCCTTTCTGGAGAATGAAATCAGGTGCAATATTATGGACCAAGATTTCGAACCAAGAGGAGACCCTTTTGATTTGGCTGGTTGTTTCTGATTGTTTATTGCTGGACCACACCGCGGTTGGCGGTTGTTCCTTGGCTTCAGCATATTAAGAATTTTCCCGACAGGCATTGTAGATCCGATTTTTTTGTGACTCCAGAATCCTTAAATGGAATTCACAAAGTGGAGATAGAACAAAGCTCTGTAGGAACCTGCTAGAGGAAGAAGGGATCAGCAGAGAATGTGGGAAGTCTAGCATCATCTACAACCAATTGTGGCTGAATTTTGGAACATGCATGCAGTCCACAGCACAGGTTTGTCTCAACTAGGTTTAGGTGCAATACTGTTCATCAGCTTGTTATATTCCCTAGGATAAGCAATCGGTCTCTCCCACTGATGATATGTCACTGTGATGGTCATTTGAAACAAAGCACTTTGCACTCTATGTTCTTTTGTATATACTATGTTGCACCAAGAAAATAATATCTATTATCGTTTTTAAAGCAAAGGAATTTTAGGTAAGGTAGACCAGCTCTTGTTTTTCTACTGCAACTTTGCACAGTAGAAATTGGTTGTGCAATCGCCACTTACATATTGCAATCAGTCACTATTGGTGGTATGTGCTGTTAATGTATGTATATTTTGTAAGCCAGGGCGGTGAACTCTGCTCCGCTCGCGGAGCTTGCAGACTTTTCCGCACTTCACATTATGCGGAACTCGCTGAGTTATGAAAAACTTCGCTTTGCGTAGCGGAGTGGAGTTTTTTTCCTAGCTCACATTCACCAAAGTTGGTGAGCGCGAGCGAGGCAAATCAACCTCCCGGCAAGATTTTTCCTCGTTTGCAATTGTTAATATCAAGTTGGCGAGCATGAGCGTGGAAAATAAACATCCTGGCGAGATTTTCCAACGCATGGTGGTCAGGTTTCTCATTGCGAGTGGTCGCATATAATCGCGACCGCTCGTGATGAGAAACTGCTTGTTGCGTTGAGAAAGCTGTCACTCGAGTAAAAATCTAATCGAGCGGCAGAAAAGAGAATGAAGGGACCGCTTACGCTGTGCAAGGTGCCGTTCACAATGATTGCATAGTGCGGACAAGCATCCACACTGTGCAATCACAGTGAACAGCATTTTTCTATGGAACTCTGCCGCTTGCAGATTTATGCGTAGAGCTACAGAGTTTGCACTTCACGAGCTCCGCGTAGTGCAACTCTTTGAACGCCGCCCAGGGTTAATATTTTGACTACTGTAAATATTATATGATTATTTTAAGTGGCTTGGAATGTACTTTACAGATGTACTTTTATGTTTTTTAATGAAGCCAAATAAAGCTTTTATTTGTCTTCTTCTTTGAAATCCTTAAGGCTAAAACTTGAAACCCGGTGTCTTATAATGAAACACAGCAGATTTCTGGTCTGGGAAAACAAGTTGCCGCAACTAAAAATATGATCACAAGAGTTACCCACCAATAAGTATGGATTTCTTGCATCATTAAAATGATAAAAGCTACAGATTTTATTAATTTAATGGCATTGGGTCTAGTGACCTCTGGTGTGGAATTTTATCATGTGCTAAGCTCTATATTAACCTGCTCAGTTTTAAGTGGATATGGTCGGTCTCATAAATGAGATTCTCTTTCATAGAAGTTTCAGAAAAACCTCGTAGCACTTCCATACTTACGAGAAATCTTTGACCTATTACTCTCTTGAACACGCAGCACAAATTGTTGCTCAAAATATTAATAATATGGCTGGTTTATTCGTCACCTGAAACACAGAGATCAAAGAACTCCTATATATATGACAGCCAATTAGTGGTGAACACTCATTTCCCCCAGGTTCCTCCAGTCCTTGTCCCATTCCCTACTTATGGAGATGACCCTCTCCCTGCCAGAAAAAAAGAACAGAGGAATGCTGGGAACCCTAACCCAACCCCCTACCACTGGGAGTACTTTACCAGTACTTACTCAGCATTTCGCCTGTTCTTTTTGATGTCTTCGACAGGAATGGGATGAGGTGCTGGGTGCCTTTGTTCTGGCGGCTGTATTGTCGGGGATCTGCGGGCCCTGGGTTGTATCCGTGTTGCGGTTTTTCTTCTCCCATCTTTCTGTGATGGGCTGCTTTGTGTCTGGGGCTATTATGTATGGTGTGCCATGGAGTATTTGGCTTCTGCTTCGTGGCCTATGTTGTAAATGGCAGGGTCTCTGCCTGATGTGTCACTTGTTCCTCTTTGGCAGGGTTTCGGCCTCTGCGTTGGTGGCAGGGTCCCATCCGGTAGACAGTCCCAGCATTCCTCAGTTTCTTTTTCTGTCAGGGAGATGGTCCTCTCCATAAGAAAGGAATTTGACAAGGACAACAGGACTAAGAGTAATGAAGATTACCAGTAAGTAAAGGGGCATTCCTTAATAGACTACATTAACTGTGCCAATCTTACATGCTTAGATGGTGTTTGGCCTGCTCAAATTAGAGTATTTGTGAATAATTTGGGGATAACAGTAGTTCTCCTCTCTCCGTGCTGACAAGGACAATTCAATACGAACACTGTTGAGTCCGAACAAGAGTAATTCTAACAAGCATTTGCAATGCAATAGATCTCGCATTACTGAAAGTTTGAGCTGTTGGCGTTGCATTATTATTTGCAACGCCATTAGCTTAAACCTTTAGTAATGTGAAACCTATTGCATTGTAAAGGCTTCTTTTTAAATGCAAACCGTTTTCCTTAAAGGAAAATGGGATGCATTTAAAAAAATAAAAATGAAATGTTTCAGTTTCATTTTTTTAAAGCAGGAAGTTGTCTGTGGGACCAATACCTGACCTTAAAAAACGTTTTTGCTGCCAATCACAAAGAGGAAGGGATCCCCTAGGGACCTCTTTCTGTTTGTGACTGGCATACCACCAATTTAAAATTGGTGATAATTGCAATTGTTTTGCAACTGGAAATGTGGCCACAAAACTATCTTATGTCCCCCTGCGACTCGCTATTGGGAAGAAACACCCGTGGCATACTCCTTCCTAATAGCGACTTGCAAAACCTATTTTTGGGGTCAAAATAGGTTACGGGCTCGCAAAATAGGTTTGGTACATGCTATAACACTTTTTAGCGGTCGCAAACGGGCTGATTAATCCATTGACTACCAGTAAAAACAGTTGTACATCTTGCCCCTGTTCCATAATGAGGTATTATCAAAGGCTTTTTAGCCCTTTAATTTATTGAAATATTGTACGATGCTGGTAATTCGAAACAAATGTGGTGCTTTATCATCAATATTTCTTTACTAATGCACTTCAGTATGGCACCTTCTGTAAATTGCGAAATGTACTTTACAACAAGTTAAGGATTTTACTTTAAGACACCTGAACTTATTGCATTATTTACATGGGTTGTTTTGAAAAAAGATACAGTTCTAAGTTTTGGTTTTAGGGAACATACTCCTAAGGGAGCTGAGGAACATTCTCCTACCAAACTCTTTGCTCATGAAAGATGTCTCCTACTCAAAGGAGAGCAGAGGTTGACTCCTTTTTTAAAAACTCCCTTTACAAAACATTTTTTTACTATTTGTTCTGTTTGGTTATTTCTTCTATCATCCTTCTCTGTTGCTTTCATTTGAGAAATAGATTTCCTTCTGATAAGTGGTGTACAGCTCAGTATTTTTCTCACAACTATCAAGCATTTCTAATTAAAATACAAAACAATTTGCAACAGGGCAAACTTCTAAGTGACTGCAACAACACATAAATATTGCATTGTCTCCATTTTCATCGTTTTGGGCTCAAGTGTAATTTTGCACAACTTCCTCTTACTGCTTGAGGAAAAGCTATGCGAAGCATGCACTTGTGTATAAAGCGCTGACTTCTAGATGGGATCTACTTATTTTGAGGACAGGAGGTGAGAAAGAGAGAGAAAATAAGTAATTTTGTTTTGGAGGCAAGTTATATTGCTAAGTCTTATTTTCTAAGGGAATAGAAGCAAGGTATGATTTCACATGCAGGGAAAAACTATGGGGCATATTAGCAAGAACCTCGGTAAAATTTTCACCATTTTAGCGGCAGGAAACTGCAGCTAAAATAGCGATAATTTGCTTGCTAATATGCGTTATCGAATTCCAATAGAAGCCCAGGTTAGATGTGCCGGACATCTAACCTGGGCTTCTATTGGAATTCTATAATGCATATTAGCAAGCCTATTATCACAGTTTTAGCGGCAGATTCCTGACGCTAAAACAGCGATAATTTTAACAAGGTTCTTGCTAATATGCCCTCATGGGTGTAGTGGGAGGGAAAGCAAGCAACTGCAAATTAGTAAATGTCAATAAAAGGATATTACACACACTTACCACACAACATTACTAACTGCACAAGGGTAACCTACAACCCTCAACTGCACTAGTTGGGCACACAACCCTCAATTACACCAAGGTGACATGCATGCCATAAATGCACTAGGTTGCCACATAACATTTAACTGCACTAAGATACTATACAACCCTTACCTTTACTAGGATGACACTCAACCCTTAATTGCACTAAAATGATACACAACCCTTAACTGCCAAAGGGTTGCACACATCTTTAATTGGATTAGGGTGACATACAACCCTTAACAGCATTAATGTGACTGATAACTGTTAACTGCACTAAGGTGACACCAAAGCCCTATCTGAATTAAGGAGATACACAACCTTTAACTGTACTAGGATGACACACAACCCTTAGCAGCACAAGGGTGACATACAACCTTTAGTTGGACTAAGGGGACATACAACCCTTAGTTGTGGTGTGGTGAGAATGAAGGTGATACATAACCTTTAACTGCACTGTGATGACACACAACCCTTAGTTGCACAAAGGTGACATACTACCTTTAGTTGGACTAGGGGTACACACAACACTTAGTTGTGTTGTGGTGAGGCACTGTCAGTAACTGTCCTAGGGTGACAGACAACTCTCACTAATACCCCTTAAGCAGTCATTCAAGAGTAACAGCTGTCTATAGAAGTCCTCTCAAGAACCCTACATATAAAGCAAATGTATCTTCAAGGTCCATTATGAGGATTTAGATCTACAAAGGCTAGTCTCTATATGGTCATAGCAGGCATGCTGTTGAAGAACCAAAGTCTTGCAGCTTCGAGTCATGTAGTCTAAGGGCCTTATATAAGGTTTGGCATGTTGTAACAATGTAAGCTGTCCACTAGAAGCGAAAAAAGACATAAGACCCAGAAAAAAGACCATGTATATAGTTTCTCCAATTTTCCACATTAAAATTAATCATTTCATGAGACGGGGTGTAGCCAAAGGGAGTCATGTCTTTCCCTAGCGCCAAAATACTAAAATCTTTGATGAGAAACGAGATAGGTCTGAGAAACATCCTGTGCTTCCATGACAGTTTCTCTTAAGTGACCTCTCTAGGTGCCTTTCAGCAATTTGCAAATATACTACCCCTGAAATGAACATAGACAAAGTACCTCTGTGGCCACAAACCTATGATCTGCCATAGTTGTTCCCTTCACTTTGAACTCCTGAAGCCGAGATTCTCCAACAATACTGAATTTTCTTGCATCTCTCTTCCTTTTCCCCACGCTACCGTCAGTGCAATCCCTTTCATTTATTTTCCATTCATTCCCCAAATGGTGATTTTTCGCACGTGTCTGAGTGCGTTTTTCGGAAAGTTCATTCTCTGAAACCAATAACTGGTAATTTGCTTGTTTATTAGAAATCTTGGAAGTGTCCCATTCAATATAAAATGTGATCTTAATTTGTAAAACCCATGAAGCACAGTTCCCATACTCAACTTACTATTTGCAAAGGTCTCGTGTTAGTTAAATGCAGAGCTATTGGCTTTGCAAATAGAAAAGTAACATCAGGCAAATACATTTTTTTATTTTTTTACTTATTGGCTTTTGTAGTTATGGTGGCATGCCGCTTGGTGTGCCACCATTGTTACTAAAGCAAATAAATAAGACAAAAAAGTTGTTTGTACCACGTATTACTTTTACATATGTAAAGCCAATAGCTCTGCATTTATCTAATACGAGACCTATTGCATTACAATTCATTGTTTTTGGTGGGGGGAGAGGATTCCCCACATCGTATGCATCTGCATTCCAAGTGATCGGAAGCTGCCTTTCTCCACTCATTCGGCAACCCCTGCCCATTCTAAATGTTTTATCTGCTGAAATAACAATGGCAGTAGCCGAAAACTAATTTTGTTGCGCCCACTGCATCCCCAAATGCGATGGAGTGCCAACAACTAAATTAGTTTTATTTATTTATATGTTTACTTACCTGTAATCCTCCGTAATCCATAGATTACTACCCCACTCTGCCCCTCCCCCTCCCCACGTCACCGCCCGCCAGGTACTCCCACCAGAGGCTTTACCTGACATTTTAGCGTCCCTGTACCTGGCAAAAAACTCCACCACCCTGCTTGGTGAATTTAATCTCCACTTCAAATTACCGAATGAGCCCTTTGTTAAAAGACTTCGAGATGACCTTGAGGCACTTCAACTTTCTCAACTGGTATCTGGTCCAACTCATGAAAAAGGACACACGTTAAACCTAATTTTTTCAAATGATCCTCTTATCTCGGTATCTCGGTGTCAGAGGTTACCCCCATTCCCTGGTCTGATCATTGCCTTATGCGATTTGGATTATCATGCCCAGCCAGACAGGCCAAAAGCAAGGTCCAGTCCACCACTACCAGAAATTGGTTGCGTATCGACGCAGATCTCTGGTCTAATGCCCTGAAGCACTCCTTGCCCAACCTGGACTTCAGCCCAGAAGAAGACTCCAAACAATGGGATAACTGGATCAATCAGTCTCTAGCGACATGTGTCCCCATGAAAAAAATGCCCACTCAAGCTTACCAGACCAAGAAAGCCCCATGGTACTCAAGCTTACCAGACCAAGAAAGCCCCATGGTTTAATGAGCATCTGCTCTCCTTAAAACAATTCTGCAAGAGAGTAGAAAGGGATTGGAGAAAAGACTTTGACCCCGCAAAAAAAAAACTACATAGCCTCGATCAGACGCTATCATAAAGAACTAAAACTGGCTCAAGCCTTTTTTTATTAGAAGAAAATCAGCCAGGCACTTAATTCCCCGAAAGAACTATTTAGAGTAGTAAAAAACTTGACCATAACGCAAGAAACCAACGGCCCCTCAAAGGCCTCGATAGGAAGGTGCAACCAAATAGCGTTGTTCTTTCAGAAAAAAGTGTCCGATGTCTATGATCTCTTTCAAAACACTCCTCAGCCGGTTCTAGCCAAGTCCCATACAGTCAATGTGCCAGCTTCTTCTCCTAGTCTTACAGACTTAACCAACCTCAATGAGGAAGCTACTCGGCACTCCTGCATGCTATCCTCAAGGTGACGGTGTAGTGTAGTTCCTATTTTCCCAATAGGCCCTGCGCATTGGAATAACATAAACAGTAGTATCGACGTAGAAGTGCAGATCTTCCAGGCCTCCACTGACTATGCTAAACTTAATTGAGTTTGTTAACAACTAGCTCAGAGGTCACTGGAAACTTTCTTCTCTGAATAGGAAGTGATCAGCTTCCTTGGTACAGACAAGAAGGGATTCAGTTTTCCAACAACCGTGCAACATGACAACTTTGCTCCTCAGATAAGAGTCAATCTCTAGGGTCGTGTGAAACAATAGACAGTTATTTTACTCAGTCAGTGGTTGTGCAGTTTACTTTCACAATATGTAGAGAATAGAGAGACGGACGTTGTCAATAAAGGGTAACATTTATTGAACAGTCTTTCTTCTCGTACAAGAGAAATGAATTGCCACAATTGCAAGACTTGTTATTATAAAAAGTACGTACAGTAAGATGAGTATTGCGAAATAATACTGTAAAAGCATTGATATGGTTTCTTAGCCATACAATGGTTTAAAATGAATAAAACATATATACATTCATATATACATTAGGCTAAAATACTCAACTGGTGCTTCTAACTACGCCTAGGGGCAGCGTCCGCGGGCAGCTTGCATCTGCTGGGCTCTTTGCAGGGGGACAGCTGTTCAGCTCCTAAGTTCACCACACCATCGTTCGCTCGTTAGCAGCGATAGCAGTAGCGATAGCAGCTATGGTATCATCAGCATAACAGCAGCTTCGTCAGCAGCGATGGCATTGAGGCAGCTAGCGTTTGCTTAAGGCAACGTTGGTAATATTTATACCTGAAAGGTGCCTTGTTTGACGTACGTTTTTGGACATAAGACGTCAATAAAGATGTCACTAGGAAGTGATCGTCTATCAGTGCTCATTAGAGTTCTATTACTAATCAAAACATAGCAAGTGGGGCTTTCCCAGGTTGCTGAGTTTTTATCTTGTTGAAGAACTCGGAGTGTGCAAAGGAAGTGGCAGAGAAAGCGTGTTAATCTAGGAATCTTAGATAGTAACTTCTGCTTTGTCATTGCACTAATTGGCTGCAAAGGAAGTGGCAGAGAAAGCGATTCTGAAATGTGGCTCTGTTCGTGTGAGGCCAGAGACGAGTTTCTGAATATTGCATTTGATTGGTTATGCCAATATAGGGAATAAATGGATTTATAGCCGTATAGGGGCATAAGGTCACAGTATCGATCAGGGTCCTAGATTAGAACGCTACACCCACTCCACGAATTCATCTCCATCAAATTACTAAAACTAGAGCAATAAGATGCATGTGTAACATTGCCCACCCCAAAATACATATATGCATTTGAAATAGGCGTATTTGTAATGCGTGGAAATTTAGGTACTGTACGTTTTTGAAGCATAGAAATCATTCAAAAATTATAGCATATGAAATCAATGAACGATTCTGCAAAAAGAATTACACATGAAAATATCTCTGAATACAGAAAGGAAGGGCGAGATAATTTCATCACATATAAATGCATTGCAGTAAAATGTGCTAGAGGCTGGTGTAAGGTTATTATGTCTCTAGATGTATTTAAAAATAGAAGTAGAAGCTTCTGTTCTCTATGAATAGTTCTACCTTAAGCAAAGAATTTTTCGTGCCAAAAAAGTTGAATATTAAAAAGTGTTCAATTCAAAAGAACTATTGCTTGAACGGGGAAAATAGAGTTCCAACGCTTTTAGCAGTTTTTGTTGTTCAAAACTGAAGGCCGAATTCAGAGTTCATGGGAACGGTGTGTGTCGGAATGCTTCTCTAAAGTTATTGTTTCTGTTCGGGTGAGAACATCATATCAGACAGGCTCTCAAAGAATTGGTCTACAAAATCAGGTGACAGTTCGACCAAATTCGATAGTGCTGTAACTTGGCAAGTGTGAGAATGATTGCTGTCATCAAAGGCTGGATCAGCACTGCTCACAGAAGGTCGTACCTGGGTGATGTTGCTTTTGTCACTCGCCCCACTGTTACCAACTAGTCGTAGCACAGGAGTCTCAACGAATGCCGTCATCAGGATTGGTAGCCGCTGGGGACAACACAATGCGTGAGCCGTTATCGGACTGAGCAAAGTATCGATATCCATTGGTACTGCTGATGGAAGTGAAAGACAGGTGTCCAACACGCACTCATCTCCGCATAGCATACATCGAAGTACAGGTAAGATGCAGTTTTGCCATATCGGTCTGAATGAAAGGAACCAGGTCATGTTTAGATCTCTCAGCCTGGCCAATCCAAGGACTCTAGTTATTCTGTCCCGGTAGCGGATTGCTAGGATTGTTTCTTCCATTCCCATAGGAGTCATGTCTGAGCTGTGGCTTGCCATATCGAAGCAGGAGGGTCAAAAATAAAATCCCTGCTACAAGTCCCAAAAATAGGGGTATGCCGCCAAAAACAGAGTGGACAAAATTTGGAACGATTCCCAGAATTGCTTGAAATGGTGTTAGCAGTCCCGTAAAAATCGTCTTAAATATGCCTGGGATGCCTGTAGCACTAGACATGTTAAGGAGTTGGCTCAACATTTCTACGAAATGCACGGGGCAATTTGTTGATAAAAGGTCATGAACCTCCGTAGCTGTCCTTGCAACTAGGAGATCATACGTCTCTTTTGATGACGTGATGGGCACTGTTGTCTGCAAAAGCACAGACTTCATTTTGCTTAAAGTATCAATTCATATAGAAGGGAAATGCAGACGAGGCCAGATGGGAGTCTCTATGTCTCCAGGCATGCTCGGGAACAATGCTTGCATACAGCATTTGACCATGGAAGTTACGCTTATGAGATACGCTTTTCCTGGCAAAAGGCCACAACATCTATGATCCGTTCTAAGAATGTAACTCCCATTCGCGAGTTGCATAAAGAAGGGCTCTATCTGCGTTGCAGGTGTGACAAGCTGGTGGCATGAAAGGTTGTTAGAATTACCTTCACAGGCTCCGTGTAAATTAATACCCTGGCACAAAAGTATACCGCTTAGTGAACGTTTACAGTTTTCACCACTAAGAAATACATTTTTGTCGCTGTCACTATAGCATGAATGTGTGTATGGTAATTTCGATGCTGACTTAACATATACTTTACCCAATTGTTCATACTGGCCAGTAGGTATGTATTCAAGGCACTTTTTAAATCGGAAAGTTGTTATCGGAATAGTGATAATTCCGTGTATTATCCATTCAATGACAGGACTTTCTGACATTGTCAATGGTAATCTCTCAAGTTTTTCGATGCTCAGGATTGTATAGTCTGCTCCTTTCTGTGCCAAGCTGATTTGTTTATCAGTAAGGTTAAAAATGGAAAATAATGACGTTGTGTTGATTAAACGCCAAGGCACATAGCCTGAACGAAGATTTTGCAGCGTCCAGCCTAATTGTACAATAGAACGTAATTGCGACTGGCCATGCTGTAACATTAGCAAGTCTCTGTCTATTATATCAAAGGCAGAGGATACAATATTGTCTAACGAATATATTCTGGAGGACAGAGTCATTAACCCATTGTCCACTACAGAAAGTGATTTTTCCAAATTAATACGATCAAGTTCTTGTATTTTTTCTGCTGTTTCAATTTGTGTGACTTTCCAAGCCTCGTTGTATGCAGCATAGATGCTGGCCGCTATGAAACGCTTTTGACACTGTTTGCATGGTCCAAGAATGAAATCGCGCAAATCAGCGCCCTCTTTAAGTAAAGACAAGTGTTGCTTAATTTCAGCCAGTGTGGATGATCCTAGCCATTCGAGGCAGAGTTTCCCTACACTGTATGTTGTTACTATCCCTGGATGTTGTCTCTGGGAGTATCTAGGGTCTTGTCTGGTCATTTTTAACCCCTGTGTTTTATTCAGGAATCTATCTTGACAGTTGTTTGTGTCAGTAGGCCAGATTAACCACTTTTTCCAATCAGGATGTGTTCTGTTAAAATGTTAAAATGTAAACAGTTACGTCTATCTCAATATCTGTTGTTGCATTATCAGGTATTGGTTTCGGAATAGACGGTTTGTTTAGGTCTTTGATCTTAGCTAGGCCAAGACAGGATGTTTGGTGAATTGTGTCATTTAAAAACATCATTTGTTCTGGTATCATGCAGGTTCTGAATAGTGCTTCTAGGCCTTGTACCTGCCAATCTTTCGTACCCCAAATGATTTTTGTTTCAATGTTATTTTTCCAATAATCAAAACCAAATGTCATCATTTTTTCATAAAATGCTTCTGAATATATTAATTTTGTGTTTGTCAGCATTGTTTTCATTCCTGTTTTATCTAACAGTTTGTAATAAAACGTTTCTGCATCACTGGTGTTAAACCCTGAGAAGTACTTGAATTTCTCAAAGAATGTTTTAGAACTGCTTTTAGGTGGTGTAGCACAATGTTCCCATTGATTATACTTAAAAACATTTCTAGGCTGTGCAGATTTATGCAAATAATGATCGCCATAATGTGTAAAACAGAACATCTGTTCATAACTAGACGAACCTTGTAAATAATCATGTTCTGTGAATCTAGCTGACATTACTAAATCAGACATCATGTCATTAATACTGTTAAAGTCCCAATCATCAGAGAATGTACTAGGTTTTACAAAGTCACTTAAGGAAACCTTCAGTTCATGAGGATACTTCAGGATCTCGACCGGACCATAGATCTCATAGTCAGTTTTCTCCCATACTACCCCACTGGGTATTGGAATGGCTGTGACATTTACTGTTGACAGTTCTCTTTTCTTCACGTGGGATGATCTCTGTGGTTTGAGGACTAAGTTGATGTTCTGACTTGCTGTGTCCATTCAATTGTAATAAACCTTCCTAAAATTAAAACTAAAATTAGGCATAGTAGGAGTATAAATACCCCTGAAATAATCCAATGCTCAATCAATGGTGCATCCAGATATACTTTTTTGACTTGTTGAAAGATTTCTGTTGCTTTTTCTTTAAAAGTCTTTTTTATTTCTGGCATCACTTCGGGGTTACTTTGATCCTCGAAAAAGTTGTCGAAGTCGATGAAATAACCAGAGGCAGTTCTGTCAATTGTTGGGATTGTTCTTTCAATCTGTCTTTCGGTAGCACTTTCTGATGCCACATTATTGTAGACTGGTGTTTCTTGACGAACTGTTTCAATCTGTATCTCAAGAGGCACGAGTTCCATGGCATTATTGCATAGTCCTTCTCTGTGCACTGCAGGCTGATCGAATGTGATTAGTCTTTCAGTTTGAACCTCTTGGATTGTTGCAAGTTTGGGTATTCTGTTGTTTCTTGGGAGTCCACTGGGCCTACTGTTGATTATAGGCCACATGCTTGTGGTTTTACCAGGTCGATAGATACAACTCTGTTCTCCTTTTTATCAGCAAGGGGCGGTAGTACTACTGATCTTGTTCCGGTGACTGCCAAGACAGGTACTGCTTTTCAGTAAGAAGGCCCCAATTCCTTCTTCACCGCTATTTTTTCTCTGACTAGATCCCCAATCTTTGGAATCCAGACAGGCCTTGCTGGGGCTGTTGCTTGTGGTGCCTCGTCAGTGATAGCTAGCTGTTGCTTTAACTTTATGTTGCTTAAGGATTTTCTTGTTTCATTCAAGTCCTGTAAAACAGCCAAACGATCTTTGATGTCAAAGTCTGTTTTCTTATCTTGTACCACTGATACTTGACTATCTAAGTCCTGAACTCTCATTCTAGTTCCGAACAATAGTTCGTATGGGCTGAAACCTTTTGGAGAATTTCTTGGCAAATTATTAAGACTGATTTGGACACTTATTAGATGTTTGACCCACCCAGCACCCGAACCTAATACCTTCGCTGTTATATATCGCTTTATGTCTCGGTTTTTTCTTTCTACCACACTATTCCCTTCGGGGTGTGACGGACAAGAATACCACAACCCAACTCCCATGCTGGCCATGGCCTCCTTATAAGCTCGAGAGCTAAAAGCAGGACCCTGGTCAGAATGGAACATGGCAATTGCGTATGTGCCGATAAAGACTCGCAGATCTTTTATAACCGTTCTGGCGTCAGCCGAGCGCTGGGGCCACATTTTTTAAGTGTGTTTAGCCTTAATGATTAATAGGACGCAGGATGGGGTGTAGACAGCGTTACTCTGTTTCTGATTGGTAGCCGGTAGCATAGTTCACTACTGCGATCCCTGTTACAGTTTTCACAGTTGTTTGCATATATTTGGTGTTGTACACTCAGTCCCGGCCACCAGTATACCGATTGTAATTCAGTCAGGGATTCCTTGATCATTCTGTGCCTAGGACCCAAACCCATGTGTGCGTCTGCTATTAAAAATATTCTCCTGTTCATGTTTGGAATTACCCTATCCCCCACTCCAGGGATTCGAGCAAAAGGAACAGAGTTTGCATCGATTACGTATGCATAATTGAGTGGATAGTTCACGGGTAGTGCTGCACAGTCGCCTTTTACGGACGTTTTGACTGCCAGCATGGTTTCCCCGTCTATGTATTTTTCTGCACGCTTTTTTGTGGCTACGGAAGCCGGTTTAGTTGCTTCCGCTGTGGCTGTATTAGCCAATGAATTCCCTGCAACGTGAACGCCATCACGTTGAAGACTCTGTGCGTGTATCACATGAGTCTTTTGTAGTTCTTTCTGAAAAAGAACTACCTGTTTCCAGAGCAATTTATGCTTTATTGTGGCACCTGTGTCATCTTTGTAATCGTTTTCAATCCAGCTCTGCAGTTTATTATTGTAAGAGTTGACGCATAAATGAGAATCGCACACGATTAGTGGCGGGAATTCACGTTCTGCATTTTCAAGCGCCATCTTTAAATATCTGATTTCAGCTCTCTGAGCCGAACAGTTTCTTACTGATTCAGTTTTTGTTACTTTCGGTCTGAATTTACCGCACAGCCAATGACCTTTAACAATCGCACAGGCTGCATCGTAGGATTTGCTCTCTACGTTGAAATGCTGTACAAATCTATCTGTATAGATTATACAGGCGTACTGTGGGAGAGGCAGAAGTTCGATTGGCAGAGGATATTCTTCTTCATATTCTAAATCATTCAGTTCTTCGAATTGCGGGGCAAAATAGTATTTCACATCTTCCGCTCCAAGAGAATCTACATACTGTATCCATTTCGGATCCAGTGACACTGTAGGCAGGTTTACTGGGCTGAATAGTGCTTCGAAGGCGGATTCCGCTGTGAGGATATTAATCCGTTTACCAAGTGCTAATTCTCGTTCATTTGCTAATGCAATTTGCACTGCTTTCACAGTATTTTCTGTGTGACTGAATGTCTTTTCTACTTGTGTGTACAAGTGAGATTTAATTGAAATTGGTACCTTTTCTCCCTCATTAGAGGTCAGGTACGTGAATCCGCATCTTCCTGGGATGACTCGGATTACAAGATCGCGTGTGTTGTCACGTGTATCTAATTTTGTTTTTGCTAACATGTCTGTTTGCAGTGATCTCAAAATTTCTGTGTGTTTTTGAGTCCAATTGATTTGTTTAAAATCAGGTTTAATTAGTTTGTAGAGAGGTTTAACCCTCTCTGCGTAATTTAGAATGTAAGTTCTTCCGAAATTCAGAAAGCCTAGTATGGATTATAAATTCTTCAGCGTTTTTGGAGCTTGGAGTACAGCGCACTTCTCTAAGAAGTTGTCCGCTAGGCTTTTCCCTTCACTTGATAATTCGTATCCTAAGAATAATACTGTCAGATGGGCAATTCGAGACTTTTTAAAGTTGAATTTGTAACCCTCTGCTGCGAACCCAAGTATAATGCTATTCACTCTTTTCAGGTGAGTATCCAAGTCATCGTCTGTGAGATAGATATCATCTACGTAAGATAATGCCTCATCATCATATATTTGTAGTAACTCTGTTACTCTAGCTGAGAATAGTCCTGGGCTGTTCTTGAACCCCTGTGGGAGCCTACAGAAATTTTTCTGAGACCCCATTACGGAGAAAGCGGTCAAATACCTGCTTTCTGGTGCAATGTTTTGACAAAAGAAACCATTAGATATGTCTAATGTCGTTTTATATTTTTTCCTAACTATCGGCCAGATTCATGAAAGACCCGTTTTGCGAGTCTGAAATAGCAATTCATAAGGAATCGCTATTACAGACTCGCAAAACGGGATTCATGTAGGAATCGCAAAATTAAATGCGATTCCTACAGATTCCTTATTTGCGATTAGCAAATTGCTAATCGCAAATAAGGAATAACTCCCCATTCATTCCTATGGGCCAAAAGGCCCATAGGAATGAATGGGGAGTATTCCTTATTTGCGATTAGCAATTTGCTAATCGCAAATAAGATAGCGATTTGAAGGGTGCCAGGGGTGTCCAAAGGACACCCTGTAGCACCCCTTAAATGCACATTTCAACAGGTGTTGCGCACACACATGTCCTAAGGACATGTGTGTGTGTAACACGCAACTTAGAAAAATGCTTTTAAAAGCATTTTTCTAAGTTTTCGCTATTTACCACGAGGTTTGACCTCACGGTAAATAGCGGCCGAAATTTGCGATTTTGCAATTTTAAAATGTTTCAAGAATAGCATTTAAGGAATCTCTAATAGAGATTCCTTAAATGCTATTCCTCGCAAATTTGCGAGTTTCTAAATAGCGATTTTTGCATTTGGGATGATGAATCCCAAATGCAAAAATCGCTCTCGCAAAGGGCCAGATTCTGAGAATCTGGCCTTTGCAAGCCGATTTCGGCTTGATGAATCAGGCTGTATGTTGTTCATTAGTGCAGCACTATGCGAATTTTGTACTGCAAATGTTTTTGCAACATGCATTAAGGTGTCTGTAGTCCAAAACTAGACAATATGAATTGTCTGGTTTGAAGACAGGAAACAAAGGATTGTTCATTTGAGAGGTGCATGTTTCAATCACCCCCTGGTATTCAAGTTGATCTAAGATCTCCCTGACTTGTTTTTTAGCTTCTTGCTTAATGGGATACTGCCGTTGGGCGGATTGGTGTCGTTACAACGCAGGCTATTACAGCGCCTGCTGTTACAACGCGGTTTTTACATCGCATACCACTACAACGCATAGTGCTTTTAAGCGCTGGATGGTGATTTATTTAATTTACTATTCCAACTCCAGTCCCCGTGGATAGTAGGGAAGGTGTTGGATAGTAAATTAAATATATTCCCTATCCTAGAGCGCCCCCCAGCGCAATGCGTTGTAATGGTTTGCGTTGTAAGGGTTGCGTTGTAATGGTAGTGCGTTGTAATAAATGCGTTGTAAGTGATGTTTCCCCCGTTGGGCAGTTGGTTCATTTTTTAACTGGATTTTGTGAGGAGGTGAGTCCTCATCCCATCCTACATGATTTTTATATAATGCCGGTGCCTGGGCTACTGCCCATTTCCTTGCATAAGTATATTTTTTGTGAATCGGAATGTGATTCGAGAAGGCAGGCATAATCATTTCTTCGCCACGAGGGCACTCCCTGACAAACTCTGGGGGCCAATCTTTTTCAGCTAACAGAATATCATAGCCTTTTGAGAGTTTATCCCAAAATAGACCCTTTATTTTCCTAGTCTTATCACCTTCTATACGCAATGTTATTTCGTATATCTTATGGGGCTCGCTAAGTCTGGTGTCGGCAGTTTCAACCTGAATGTATTCATTCGTGTCCACTGTCTCCAGATGACTCATCAAGATCTTGCGGGCTAAACTGATTTCTGCTGCACTGTCTAACATTGTCTGT
This sequence comes from Lissotriton vulgaris, assembly GCF_964263255.1. Taxonomy (NCBI): domain Eukaryota; kingdom Metazoa; phylum Chordata; class Amphibia; order Caudata; family Salamandridae; genus Lissotriton; species Lissotriton vulgaris. The sequence goes on from NW_028253802.1 coordinate 198,173, forward strand.
GCCCACTCCCCGTTTTTCAACTGTGTCCTCAGTATTCTCGGCATTGTTGATTACTCTAATACTGGCTACCTTCTTTTTTGGAAATTGAGATTTTTTACTCTGAGCAGGTTCCTTGTCTTTGGACTTGGCGTGCTCTCCTGGGTCTGACCGTCCTCTTCTTTCCGATTTCTGCGAAAAATATCGAGAGGGACGTGTATCAATACTTTGATATCTATCAGGTTTTTTCAAATTATCCCTATTTCTAAGGTTATATCTTTTTTCAGAGGGCTCCCTCTGGGGAGACTGGTGTTCTCGAGTCGGAGTTCTTTCCCTCCGTCGAGGAGACCTTCCTCTGGACTGGAAAACTTTTTCCTTGGGAGTGGATTGTTTATTTCCACCCCAGCTCTTTTTAGGAGTGTTTGAATTATTTTTAATAAATAATTTTTCAGGATTTTCGAGCAGTTGGGGCTTCACTGGTTTTCCACCCAAGCTGTCTCTACCTAATTCTTCATAGCATTTTTCTATGATTCTGGCAAGCTCAATTGGCTGATCTGTTATATCTGTTTCCTTCAACTTCTGGCGGATCGCCACAGATGCTGCTTCTCCCTTTATATTGGCTAATAATATAGCCAAGACCTGCTTGAAGTCTTTCAGTAATTTCATACCAAGAGTTAGAGAAGGTTCTGGACCGTATTCATTTTGAATCTGTCTTAGTACTTCTGGTATTACCGCCATAGACGGAACACCATGTGTTTTTGTGTAAATGGAAGCAAAGACTGTACCCCAAGTGTCACAGTCCTCCACGTGTGGTGCGATTCCCATAGGAAGGCAGATAGTCAAGATTCTGTGTTTCTCGATAGGGGTAGTATTCGGAAATACTGCCTCTATTTGAGTGATTTTTTGCGCTAACCAGAAAGGAATTTGTTCCCGTTTTACGGGTGTTTTACCAAGACATGATTGTATGTTCTGTGGTGTAATTTTATTAGTGTTCCCCTGATGGGGGGTCAGCTGTGGTACATTAACAGCTGGTTGGACTGTTGCAGTCTGCATTACATATTGGACTAATTGCCTATGTATTTTTATAAGTGTTTTTAGCTGTACTAACAGCTCTTCTTTTGACATTTTTTCAATGTCCGGAAGTGGTGTGTAGCTCGCTAGAACCGGCCACGTTGCTCCTGGTCTACCTAGTGGACCGAGCCTGGTAATATGATCATTATGTTTTAGGGCGCCTTTAAACCAAAGTAAATGTTCTTGGTATTTTAGTGGGATTTCAATCTCCTCGAAAGGAGCATATTCATCCGGTGGAACTCCTACTACATAGTAGTGGAACTCGTGTGTTGCAGCGTTTGCCGCTGGAAATTTTATCCATGAATAGAATACCTCTGTCTGCCGATATTCGTGTGCCTCTATCACGAAGACGACTGTGCCACCTTGTGTGGTCAGTCCATTTTCTATAAGTTTTAACGTTATAGATTTTCTTAAATGTGCCAGGATGATTATTGCACCCAGTTCAGTAGTAGTGTCGGGACCCTGCTGAGTCGCATCTGCTGCGGCCCCAGTGGTTCCGTTTTCTCCTGGCATTGTATAAATGCAAGGTTTGCAGAGCAGGTCTCCAAGGAGACAAAGATTAGGTGCACAATATTTTGGAACACTGTATCCTTCAACGTTGAATAAACCAGAACTTTACATCGGAATCTCTTCCTAATGAGTTCGGGCGGATTTTAACCTTTCACCCACTCCAGACGTCTATTGGAGTATTTATGGGAGAAAGGGGTCTGTGTGAAAAATGCACGACTGAGTTACTCTAACGTCTTGCGTTAGTTTATCGCCTTACCAAACGTTTGGGCGCCTTGTAGTGTAGTTCCTATTTTCCCAATAGGCCCTGCGCATTGGAATAACATAAACAGTAGTATCGACATAGAAGTGCGGATCTTCCAGGCCTCCACTGACTATGCTAAATTTAATTGGGTTTGTTACCAACTAGCTCAGAGGTCACTGGAAACTTTCTTCTCTGAATAGGAAGTGATCAGCTTCCTTGGTACAGACAAGAAGGGATTCAGTTTTCCAACAACCGTGCAACATGACAACTTTGCTCCTCAGATAAGAGTCAATCTCTAGGGTCGTGTGAAACAATAGACAGTTATTTTACTCAGTCAGTGGTTGTGCAGTTTGCTTTCACAATATGTAGAGAATAGAGAGACGGGCGTTGTCAATAAAGGGTAACATTTATTGAACAGTCTTTCTTCTCGTACAAGAGAAATGAATTGCCACAATTGCAAGACTTGTTATTATAAAAAGTACGTACAGTAAGATGAGTATTGCGAAATAATACTGTAAAAGCATTGATATGGTTTCTTAGCCATACAATGGTTTAAAATGAATAAAACATATATACATTCATATATACATTAGGCTAAAATACTCAACTGGTGCTTCTAACTACGTCTACCCCAGTGTACCTGACCTAAGCCTAATACTTGGGAGGGGAGTAAGTAAGTAGCTTTAAGTTAAGTTGGTTTTGCCAAGGTTTGCTTCAAGAATTCTCTCTAAGGGTTTAGTTAACACCATACCTCTGGAATAGAATGATTGAGGTCTGGTATCTCCTTTAGGGGGTCGATATCCCAGTCACCCGCAAGGGTAGCCTGGAAACGCCGGAGCTGGATTTCTCTGCAGGAGAAAAGACAGCGTCTCTCTCAGCGCGTCGAGGAAGAGGAGGAGGGGTAGCGTCCGCGGGCAGCTTGCATCTGCTGGGCTCTTTGCTGGGGGACGGCTGTTCAGCTCCTAAGTTCACCACACCATCATTCGCTCGTTAGCAGCGATAGCAGTAGCGCTAGCAGCTATGGTATCATCAGCATAACAGCAGCTTCGTCAGCAGCGATGGCATTGAGGCAGCTAGCGTTTGCTTAAGGGAACGTTGGTAATATTTATACCTGAAAGGTGCCTTGTTTGACGTAAGTTTTTGGACATAAGACGTCAATAAAGATGTCACTAGGAAGTGATCGTCTATCAGTGCTCATTAGAGTTCTATTACTAATCAAAACATAGCAAGCGGGGCTTTCCCAGGTTGCTGAGTTTTTATCTTGTTGAAGAACTCGGAGTGTTAATCTAGGAATCTTAGATAGTAACTTCTGCTTTGTCATTGCACTAATTGGCTGCAAAGGAAGTGGCAGAGAAAGCGATTCTGAAATGTGGCTCTGTTCGTGTGAGGCCAGAGACGAGTTTCTGAATATTGCATTTGATCGGTTATGCCAATATAGGGAATAAATGGATTTATAGCCGTATAGGGGCATAAGGTCACAGTATCGATCAGGGTCCTAGATTTGAACGCTACAACGGATGTTGTCCTCCCCCCTCTAGTGAAAATACTTAATAAATCTCTTGAATCAGGGTCAGTCCTCCAGGCCTGGAAACACGCCATAATAAAACCATTTTTTTTAAAACCTGTCTGGGCAAGGACAATTTGGCCAACCTTCGACCCATCTCCCTTCTTCCTCTCCTGGTCAAACTCCTGGAATGGCATGTCAACCAAACTCTAGTCAAATTCCTGGATGAAAACACACTTCTCCACCCCACGCACATGGGCTTTTGTGCCCTTCATAGTACAGAAGCAGCACTCTTGGCTGTCACAGAGGAACTCATATTCTTACTTGACGGCCGAGGGTCAGCAGCGATCATTGTGCTTGACCTTAGTGTAGCCTTCGACACCGTCAACCATGCCTTGCTAAAAAATAGATTGAAGGAAACAGGTATCCAGGACAGAGCCTTGGAGTGGCTTTGCTCCTTTCTAGATGATCGGTCACTCCAAGTTATGGATCAGGACTGCCTCTCTGACAGTCTGCCCTTAAAGTCTGGAGTGCCACAGGGCTCCTCCCTAAGCCTGCCCTTATTTAATATATATGTTAGGCAGCTTGCCAACATTATATAGGAGTTTGACATCCTAGGCATTTCGTACGCGGGCGACAACCAGCTTATCATTGCTCTATCTCACCATCAGGGAGACTCTTCATTGGGCCCCTGCCTGAACAAACTGGCCAACTGGATGTCACATAGCTTCCGAAAATTAAACGGTGATAAGAACAAATGCATGAATTTGTGTAACAGGGTTATTCTGATACCCCGATATCACTGGCCTCCTTGCATGGTTAACCCCCTGTTCCTAAACTGGTGGTAAAAAATGTTGGTATGTAGCACTTTCAATGAACGAACAGACAAACCAATTGCTTCAGAAAACAGTCATGCAGTCTTTGGTAGTCTCCCATCTGGACTATGGGAGCTCCCTATACCTGGGCTCCCCCAAGTATGTGATTAAGAGGCTACAGACGGTGCAGAATGTGGCAGCCAGGCTCCTGCTCAAACTCCATAGACAAGCGCCAGTTAGAGAATCCTTGAAACTACTCCATTGGTTTCCAATAGCATCAAGAGTAAAATTGAAAGCCCTCTATATCGCTCAAAGGGAACTAAATAACAAAGGCCCACACAAACTGAAATCCCTGATCTCCGTTTATGCCCCTCAAGATCTCTAAGGCCATCTTACTCACACCTCCTCAGTACCACTAGAATCAAAAAATCAAGAGGCAGATCTTTCTCCCACTTGGTTCCAAAACTGTGAAATGAGCTCCCGCTGGACCTTAGAGGTCAGCAAAATAAACTAATATTCAGGAAAAAGCTGAAGACCTGGTTATTCCCATCTATCCATTAGGAGGCCTTCTGTCTTCCACCACAGCTCTTTTCGTCTGTGCGGGGAAGCCTCTCGGTAGCCATGCGCTATATAAATCACTTTCAATTTCAATTTCATGAACCTGGCAAAGATTTCCTATAGGAAGCTCTACAAGAAGCAGAAGATGAGGATGTGGCCTTACGGCCAGGGCTGCCGACTTTAGAGCTGGGGAACCAAGTTCAAGTCTTGGAGTCGGCTGAGCTTCCTGTAATTCTGGGAAAATCACATAGTATCCTTGTGCCCATCACAAACAATGTCATATATGTATAAATGCAGAAAAAAACTAGCATTTTTAACTAAAAGCACCACTTTGTGCTTTCACTTCATAGTTACCTGACATGATATATCAGTGCCTCCTATGATGTCTGCAGCTGTTTTAAAATGGTGGGAGGGGTGAGCAGGCACATAGGGAGACAAGACCTAACAAGCCCAATTCCTTTTAGAAGAAAGCCCAAACTAATAGCCTACCAAAAAAAAAGCCCAACTGACTGTGGAAATGAGAAGAGCAAAACATCTAAATAAATACAATCAACAGAGCATGAGGCACAGTGATGGAGGCTGCATGAACACAACTATGGCATTTAGAGGAGGTGGGAGGACGTAATACCATATTTACATGAAAGCAGCTATGCCTCCAAAGCTGAACACAGGCAAACAGTAACAGACCAGGAAACTAAGAAAAAAAATAGTCCTCCAAAGAACACATCAAGAACCATGGCGAAATGAGACAGTACTTAGTCCCTGCTGCCTGGGAGGAACAGAAGGGAAAAAGAAGGGACAAAGAGGAAGGGCTGACCACTAGCAAGCAAGGATTTTTAAAGGACACTGAAACAAACAAATCAAAAGCAGGGGGGTGGCTGTAAGTCCACAGGAGAAATTACAACAGGTCCCGAATGCTCGACCTAAAAAGGGTTACAGTGGGTGAGGTTTAAATATAATGAAATAGTAAATAGGAATGCTCACTAGCAGCTTGCCCTTGATATTATCTCTAAACTTAGAGAGTTTGCGAAAATCTCTGGTTAATTGATAAATCTGGATAAAAAAACTGAATCTAGTAAATGCCTGGCTATGAGAAATTCATTTCATTTTATTTTTAGGGGAAACCATCTGTATGCACCCAGAGATGCCTTGTGGTTAAGTATCCTCTCCAATGGGATACTTCACTGGCAGGCTACAGGGAGAGGAGGCCACAATCTTGATGTAATCTGTGGCTCCACGTTGCTAAAAAAAGATGACTTTACAGACCTAAACTAGTGTCAGGATATAAAACCTTGGCTCAGTTGGAATCTTGACTTAAGCAGCAAGGGAGTCAGAGTAAATGTGTGATATGTTGTGTAATGCAAACCAACCAAACAATAAAGCTAAGAAATAGCACACTTAATGATACATACCAAGTGTTAGTAAACAGAGAACGATTTATATAGTAAAATGTGCAAAAAATGAAGAAGACAAATCGTTTATTGAGAATATAAAAATAATCTCTGTTTCATAAACAGCAATTCAAAGGAGTGATTTTTCAAAAATATCCTCTAAAAAGTAGCAACATACTTAGAAGTTTCTATAGGTACCTTAATTCAAGAGTGTTCACAAGTCAGTGGAGTTACACAGGACCTATTAAGTGGGTGCTGCCATCTGCTTCGCTAAGCTTGTGTTGCTTCATTTACATATGAAGAATGGTACTCTAGCAGTAGCATTATCTGCTAAGCCTTCAGGACAGTCAAATACAACGTTTTATTTCATTTATCCTATCAGACTATTCACATACACTTCAGCCCTCCAGGCATCAAATGTAATGGGCTTACTAGAGTTGGAGCGATTCTTAAATATCCTCCGACCAGCAAACGTTTTAAGGCAAATCCTACAAAATAGTCAGCAATCTCTTCTGGAAATGGTGCTGCACCAACCCCATGGATTGCAGGCTTTCTAGAGAAAATCTTCCGCAGTCGGAAGGCAGCTGCACCGTACAGTATTTGTTCATGGGTCCCTGTGGACCAGGGCATCACTGAGGTATATCGGCCCCACCCCATTCCTGGTTTTATTGGGTACGACAACTTACCTTGTATTACAACAGGAGGAAAATGTGTGTGGAAATGGTCACCGAATCAAGAAAAACATGCATAATTGCAACGTCATTCCAGGTTTTGCATAGTTCCCCCATTCCAGAACTTGTAACTCAGAATGGGTGATGATTGGAGTAGAGATACCGGAGGAAATTGGTAACATCAACACCTGTATATCCACATTCACTTAGTACCCACTCAGAATGGGTCTCTATATGGGCTAATATTCAAGGACAGCTCTTTCAGTTTTCCCTAGCAGGCAAAGATGGATTTGTCTTAGCAAGGCAGAGAGGTAAACATTACTTGTTACTTGTCTTCTAAGATAGCTCTGAAGTGCCAGTGAGCCAACTATGAGTATCTATATGGAAAACTATCACACAATTAAAACATGACATTAATATAATCCCTAACAATTGCTACACTCCATGCACATTTTAATTAAGCTCCTACTGTACCCATGCTAGTGACACCCACACCTTCAGAGCATCCTTTACAAACTAAAACCCACCACAGTGCATGGTAGCTTAGTTACTATGGAGCACCCCTCTTCTGTCCAACTTCATTAACCTCTAGCCAGTTCAGACCACTTCTGAGGTTTACCAGCACTTTCTGCTGTCACTGTCCCATGTTGTCCCACAGTGCAGTGCAGCACAGGGATTGAAGTATGCCCTTTTATGAATGGAGTTAGGTTATAACGGGGCGATCCAATGACAAATGTTCAGGCAGTGAGTCTAGAATAGCTCCTTCCAACTTTCCTGGGTATGTTATGTGTTCCCTTTGAAACTCTTAGCCTGGCAGATGGCTTAGGCAGTGTTGATAAGTAGTGTGAACAATTATGAAGGGGTGGTTCTCCTCCTGCCTTCACTTGAATATTAGTGCAGCTCCAGTGGCCTTGACCCAAAAGGTATTCATATAGTGCAATCAAGTTTCTCTGGAGGCCCAAAACAGACGCTCCAGTGCTACTTCTAACCTAAACTGTTTTTTAGTCCAGACCCATCTGTTTGTTGCACAGTGGCCACGAGAGGCCCAGCATGGCCCATGGAACCTGAGGAGCTGCGGCGCGGGGCATGAGCAGCCTGCTGGCAGACAGCATCAATGCCTGGGAGGTGCTGGTGCTGTAGCACATATTTTACTGGTAAACCACATGCAGGGGGGTTTCTCCTCTGCTGTTGCCAATCCTTCAGCCAAGTCGGATGCCGGACCGCCGAACCCCTACTGGCAGTAGATCCTGGGAGATGCTGGTGCTGCAGAGTGTGCTCTTGTCGGTGAGTCACCTCCCGGGGGCTGATTTCCTCTTTCTGCCATCCGGCTGCTCCTGACTCCCTGTTGGGCCTGTGGTTCACAGAGCCTGGTGAGGTCCCTTCCAAGATGGAGTATATGTTTGTGGCCCTCGGCAGCACTTTTTCAGATGTAAGTAATGAGAGGCACTCTGTGTCGAGACAGATCAACCACCCGGGGGTTGATGGTATTGTCGTATGAACACCTATCGGCATGCCCTCCTCCGGGCCCTACCTACCTACTTGCTCACTCTGAGACTATGAGGATGCTCCACAGCTCACACTATCTACCCTGTTAATGCCTCCACATCATTTTCTTGGAGAGTCCTGTAGATCCCTATAACAGCAGGCCGCCCCTGAGTGTGAGCTACCATCTGTTGCTATCTGGAATTTTCCCTACTGCATCATTGTTACCTCCACCTTAATGGCGGGAAGATCCCTGCTTCAGATACATACTAGCCCTCACCATCCTACATTATTCTCCTAATTGATGGGCTGCTATAAGGAGCAGGGACACACTTCTTTGACTCATTCTCCTCTTTCAGGCAACTCCTTCCTGCTAGGACTGTTCAAATGCATTGCAAGAAGACTCAGCGTCAACTTATTTTTGCATAAGCAGTTAAACCAAGCAATCTATTAACCCTGTCACCCACACAACGGCCTCTGGGGTGGTGCTAGATTCTATTATGGCTGAACTCAAATGTATGCAATCTACAATCTCCATGATTGAACATTCAACATCAGAAACAAATAAGGAACTTAAGATGATTAAGGGAGAGATGTTGCACCTGGGCACCAGTCTAGACACAATTAACAGACGTCTAGATGAGCTGGATTTTAGGGTTACAGAGGCCATGACATGAAGCATGGAACTCTGGAATCTCCCAAAAATGTACAGACTTGGAAGAACGTAGCTGCAGGAACAACATCCGGAAGTTTGGCATTCGGGAGATGGAGGACACTAAGGACGTTGTTGTTTTCCTTCAAAAGTTTCTTCTAGATCTTACTGGTCTCACATTTATGCCTACCTTGGAGCTTCAGAGAGCACACCAAACAGAGACCTGCAACATGTCTGCCTGCACCACTCCAAGCAGATAATTGCCAACTTTACCCAGTTCCAACATGCATGAGCCATTCTCTCCAAGGCACATGGACACAGGTCTAATACATATAGGGAACACTAAGTTACTGTCTCTGCTGATTTCTCTTATGAAACTTGTATTCTCTGAAAGAAGTTTCTTGCACTATGTCTTGCCCTCATGAAGCTTGATCTGCATTTTGGCCTGCTGGACCCCACAATTATGATAGTCACAGTGAATGGCCGGACCAAGGAATTTTACCACCCAGGGAATTAGAGCTATGGCTGGAGCGGGAGGAGACCCACTCTGCCCACATGGATACTTACCAATCCTCTTCTAAGGCACCCTAGGCATCCCGCGATCTTAGTCACAGGTAACTGAGGGCCTGGACCGAGCACACAGCAGACAGGAGACTTGCTGATTACATCTGACGGGGAAAAGTCCTGCTCTCCTTTGAAACCCTGATGCTCGGAGGGTCGTAGCTTGTGGCAGATCCTGCCCAGGCAGTGGGTTTCTATGCATCCACTACCCCTTCTCTTCCATAACTTTGGATAGTTTCTCTACGTCCTGGATAGGGCATGCCCGAATTGTTGGCTGTTTCTATTACCCCATCAGCAGATTGTTAGTTAGAAGGGCCTTTTGTTGGTGAGGCCTTGTGTTAGACAGAAACCTGCTTCTTTGTTGCAAATCATTCCATACACCCTATCCCATCAGTCCATCACAATGGCCTGCCATTGACTTATGGATCTACATATCTGGTTTCATAATGCCAATGGTTTGACCCACTTTATTAAGTGGTAAAAGGTACTACCATCCCTCGGTTCTAAACACCCAGACATTGTTCTCTGACAGTTGACACACTTATCCACTTTGGAATCTGCCAAATTGAAGTGTGATTGGGTGGGTAGAGTGACATTGGCCTCCAGAATGGATGAACCCTCTGAAGCGCCTGCAAACCTTGCTGGTGCCAATAGTCAAAACAAGAATTGGCATACTTCTCCATAAGAAGCTGCAGTTGAAAGTTCTGAAGACTTGGACTGATGACCACGTTCATTATGCCTTCACACAGCTACATATTTCAGACTAGACTTTTGTAGTAGGCTTTGTTTGTGCCCCAGTGGGTAATAAACTCCACTGTTTGCTAAACTGACCAGGTTTTTGACTGAATTTGGCCCAGGTCCTGTCATTATCGGAGGGTGACTGGACCATGGTGCTGGATCCACTGCTACACAAGTCGGAAGGTCCTGAGCCTCAATGAGTGAAAGATAGAGTCCTTCTGAGTGACATTTTGGCTGACTTTTTTCTCCTCGATACCTGTTGCTTGTTGCACCTGAAGGAAAGAGCTTATACATACATATCTTCAGCCCACTACAGGTAGTCCAGACAACATCTTTCTCACAAAGAAATCTGTCTTGCCAAAGTTCCAGACATGTGGCATCCAAGTGGGAAGTGTCTCGGATCATTCCATGAATCTTCACATGGTGTCATCCAAATCATGCACATGGCGCCTAGATGTATCTAAGTTCAAGATACCAGACGTTAAACAGATAATCCTTTCTTGGCTCACAGAATATCTGGACCTCAATGGTCTAACTGCTCCCTCGAAACACATATTATGGGTGGCGGGCAAGTCATACCTTAGAGGGCTGCTTATGAGGGATGCTAATGTCACAAGAAAGACAGCAGAACGCAACAGATTGGCTCAGGAAGACAAAGTCAAATCCTTGCAGGCAGCCTAAAGGAAGCAGCCTGCGCCAACTCTGTTATACTCCCTTCTCAATAAAAAACACAAATTGAATACAACCTACACATTGATTGAAGAGAAAGTGCTCATGGGGATTAAACTGGAAAACAACAAGCAGGGTGAAAAGTCAGGGCAGCTCTTGGAACAACAACTCTCACAAAAAGTGGCAAAAACAGCAATTCCAGAGATACATGATGCCTCTGGATCCCTGCTTTCCAGCTCTAACCTCATTTTGTGTGCGCTTGCCATCTTTAACTCTGATCTTTACTCATCAGACTATTTAGATGATACTACCGAATCGAAGAATCCTTCTTATTGTGGATTCACCGCCCTGAGCTCCCTCTCCCCCTCAGGGAGGAGATGGAACAGGGCATTAGAAGAGGTGGGAGAGGCTCCCAAATGGATGGCAACTGGCAAGATGCCTAGTGAGGATCAATTCCTTATTGAGTTTTATAGAATGATGCGGTCAATCACTGTGCCCCTCATTACAGCAATATTTCAAGAGGTTAAAGCCTTTGACTCTTTGCAAGAGGACGTCAAAAGAGCTCATATAGCACTGATTCCTAAGCTGGTTAGTGATCTGCTTTTCTGTACTAACCACCACCCGATTTCCCTCTTGAATTGTGACATGAAAATCCTGGACAAGGTCCTGGCTAATAGACTGGGTAAGATTATCCATCTTCTTGTTCATGAAAACCAGGTAGGATTAATGCCAGGTCACTCTTCCCATAATCATTTACGCACTCTGGTGCATATCCCACTGCAGACTACTGTGAATATTTGATGCAAAACATTTTCTCTTTTTAGATGCCGAAAAGACGTTTGATCGGGTTGAGGGGTCCTATCTTTTTCATTTCCTAAAGCATTTCAGCATACGTCCCAGCTTCCGACGAATGGTCTGCTGTCTATACACAGCTCCGATGGCCCAGGTCCTTTGAAATGGATTTTGCTCAGACCGGACACTAATTTGAT